>NW_027176176.1:755805-805805 GCF_023055335.1 Clinocottus analis | reverse complement strand
ATGCTGAATCCTCAAACTGTTCTCTTGGTTCCATCAGGTCCACCTGTCCTCAGGTAACAACTCATAACGCTAATGCAGCTGACAGAGAGGCTTGATTTAAATCAACACTAAATCAAGCAATCACACCTTCACTCCTGGTATGCATGGCGGTGCCTACAGGCTGCTGCCCCCATCCCTCCACCAGGGGGAGACACAGACTTTCAGGTCTAGTCATTAACTAAATGATTGGGTGGTGTAAAGTGTGACCTGGTGTTTGCACCAACAGGAGAAGTCAGGATCTCACCTAAGGTTTCACATTGATCCTCTGGGGAACATCTGCACCAAACTGTAGAGTCAACCAGACAGCAGCTTCAAGAGGAAACCGCAAAATGAAAGAACAGAGTCCATCTCTTCAGCGCCACTCGGCCCACAGACGCAGACAGAATGAGGACAGAACACGCAGCGTGACCTGACAGCAGCCTTTAGTGCAGGAGAGGAGTCCAGCAGGTAGCTCAGCGCTCACGCTGCTGTGGCACATCTGTCCTGACAGCAGCCACAGCACAGAGAGCCTCTGCTGGGCTGAACATGTACACACACACACACACACACACACACACACACACACACACACACACACATCAATGATGAAGCCTCGGCCTGTTAGGAAACAGTTCCAGTCGAGAAACTGTGTCGTTCGCTTCAGAAATGGAACATTTACCTATTTTAAGGGCCGGTTTGGGCATGCTGGGTACCGAAATGTTCATCAGCTTCCACACTTGCTGTGTGGCTCAGAAGCTTCAGCAGACTAACGTGACGGGTGTGTGTCTGCAGCTCGTCAGCGCGGGGAGCCACGCCTTCACAGAGAAGAGCTTCAAGAGGAAACGGGCGTGCGACGTGTGCCAGCAAAGCATGGAGCACCCCGGGGTGTCCTGCAAGGGTGAGTCCACGTCGGCCGAGTGACCGCTCTGCCTCGCTCTCAGCTCGCCGTCACCATAACTCTGCTCTCTCCTTCCTGTGTGCAGACTGCAAGCTGGCCGTTCACAAGACCTGCGAGGCCAAGGTAAGCCCCGCCTCCCCGTGGCCCCGCCCCCTGTCCCGAGCACGCCGTGTCAGACGCTCAGATGTGCGTGTGAGTGGAGGAAGCCATGTGCACGGACCTGGATGTCTGAGAGAAGAAGCACAGGTCGCCGTGAGGAACTCAGAGATCTGTAGACTGTAGAGATGTAGAGATGTAGACTGTAGAGATGTAGAGATGTAGACTGTAGAGATGTAGAGATGTAGACTGTAGAGATGTAGAGATGTAGACTGTAGAGATGTAGAGATGTAGACTGTAGAGATGTAGAGATGTAGACTGTAGAGATGTAGAGATGTAGACTGTAGAGATGTAGAGATGTAGACTGTAGATCTGTAGAGAGGTAGAGATGTAGATCTGTAGACTGTAAATCTATAGATCTGTAGCTCTGTAGGTCTGTATCTCTGTAGATCTGTAGGTCTGTAGCTCTGTAGCTCTGTAGCTGTGTAGCTCTGTAGCTCTGTAGCTGTGTAGCTCTGTAGGTCTGTAGCTCTATAGCTCTGTAGTCTGTATCTCTGTAGCTGTGTAGCTCTATAGCTCTGTAGCTGTGTAGCTCTGTAGCTGTGTAGCTGTGTAGCTGTGTAGCTCTGTATCTCTGTAGCTGTGTAGCTGTGTAGCTCTGTAGCTGTGTAGCTCTGTAGCTGTGTAGCTGTGTAGCTCTGTAGCTCTGTAGCTCTGTAGGTCTGTATCTCTGTAGCTCTATAGCTCTGTAGTCTGTATCTCTGTAGCTGTGTAGCTGTGTAGCTCTATAGCTCTATAGCTCTATAGCTCTGTAGCTCTGTAGCTGTGTAGCTGTGTAGCTCTGTATCTCTGTAGCTGTGTAGCTCTGTAGCTCTGTAGCTCTGTAGCTGTGTAGCTGTGTAGCTCTGTATCTCTGTAGCTGTGTAGCTCTGTAGCTGTGTAGCTCTGTATCTCTGTAGCTGTGTAGCTCTGTAGCTGTGTATCTCTGTAGCTGTGTAGCTCTGTAGTCTGTATCTCTGTAGCTGTGTAGCTGTGTAGCTCTATAGCTCTGTAGCTCTGTAGCTCTGTAGCTGTGTAGCTGTGTAGCTCTGTATCTCTGTAGCTGTGTAGCTCTGTAGCTGTGTATCTCTGTAGCTGTGTAGCTGTGTAGCTCTGTATCTCTGTATCTCTGTAGCTGTGTAGCTGTGTAGCTCTGTAGCTGTGTAGCTCTGTATCTCTGTAGCTGTGTAGCTCTGTAGCTGTGTATCTCTGTAGCTGTGTAGCTCTGTAGTCTGTATCTCTGTAGCTGTGTAGCTGTGTAGCTCTATAGCTCTGTAGCTCTGTAGCTCTGTAGCTGTGTAGCTGTGTAGCTCTGTATCTCTGTAGCTGTGTAGCTCTGTAGCTGTGTATCTCTGTAGCTGTGTAGCTGTGTAGCTCTGTATCTCTGTAGCTGTGTAGCTGTGTAGCTCTGTAGCTCTGTAGCTGTGTATCTCTGTAGCTGTGTAGCTCTGTAGCTCTGTAGCTGTGTATCTCTGTAGCTGTGTAGCTGTGTAGCTCTGTAGCTCTGGGCGCTACCAGCTGTCGTTCTCTCTCAGTGTTTATTAAAAGAGGATTATTATTTGTGTGTTACTCGTTGCCGTGGTCACCGCCACGGCCGCTTAAATCCTCTCTGTCTGGACGCAGGACGTCCTCTCACGGGACCATGAGTAAAGATAGAACATCACTAGAGCGCCACGCATGCCTTCTACTGGGGACAGCTGTGTGTGTGTGTGTGTGTGTGTGTGTGTGTGTGTGTGTGTGTGTGTGTGTGTGTGTGTGTGTGTGTGTGTGTTCATAAATAAAGTGAACATCAGGTCCTCTGTGTTTCTGCTGCTCAACATGTTGCTTTTCTTCTTTCTTTTTTAAACTTTTTTAACTTTCATCTCCTGCGTCTCATTGTCAAAGCGTCTTCACCTCCTCCCAGGTGTTCTCCCTCTCCTTTCCATGTCATCCTGTCCTCCATCATGTCCTCCATCATGTCATCATGTCCTCCATCATGTCATCCTGTCCTCCATCCTGTCCTCCATCATGTCATCATGTCCTCCATCCTGTCCTCCATCCTGTCCTCCATCATGTCATCCTGTCCTCCATCATGTCCTCCATCCTGTCCTCCATCATGTCCTCCATCCTGTCCTCCATCATGTCATCATGTCCTCCATCATGTCCTCCATCCTGTCCTCCATCATGTCCTCCATCCTGTCCTCCATCATGTCATCATGTCCTCCATCCTGTCCTCCATCATGTCATCATGTCCTCCATCATGTCATCCTGTCCTCCATCCTGTCCTCCATCATGTCATCCTGTCCTCCATCATGTCATCCTGTCCTCCATCATGTCATCATGTCCTCCATCATGTCATCCTGTCCTCCATCATGTCATCATGTCCTCCATCATGTCATCATGTCCTCCATCATATCATGTCATCCTGTCCTCCATCATGTCCTCCATCATGTCCTCCATCATGTCATCATGTCCTCCATCCTGTCCTCCATCATGTCATCATGTCCTCCATCATGTCATCCTGTCCTCCATCATGTCCTCCATCATGTCATCATGTCCTCCATCATGTCATCATGTCCTCCATCATGTCATCCTGTCCTCCATCCTGTCCTCCATCATGTCATCATGTCCTCCATCATGTCATCCTGTCCTCCATCATGTCCTCCATCATGTCATCATGTCCTCCATCCTGTCCTCCATCATGTCATCATGTCCTCCATCATGTCCTCCATCATGTCCTCCATCATGTCATCATGTCCTCCATCATGTCCTCCATCATGTCATCATGTCCTCCATCATGTCCTCCATCATGTCCTCCATCCTGTCCTCCATCATGTCCTCCATCATGTCATCATGTCCTCCATCATGTCATCATGTCCTCCATCATGTCCTCCATCATGTCCTCCATCATGTCCTCCATCCTGTCCTCCATCCTGTCCTCCATCATGTCCTCCATCATGTCATCATGTCCTCCATCATGTCCTCAATCATGTCCTCCATCATGTCCTCCATCCTGTCCTCCATCATGTCCTCCATCATGTCCTCCATCATGTCATCATGTCCTCCATCATGTCCTCTATCATGTCCTCCATCATGTCCTCCATCCTGTCCTCCATCATGTCCTCCATCATGTCCTCCATCATGTCATCATGTCCTCCATCCTGTCCTCTATCATGTCCTCCATCATGTCCTCCATCCTGTCCTCCATCATGTCCTCCATCATGTCCTCTATCATGTCCTCCATCATGTCATCATGTCCTCCATCATGTCCTCCATCATGTCCTCCATCCTGTCCTCCATCCTGTCCTCCATCCTGTCCTCCATCATGTCCTCCATCATGTCCTCTATCATGTCCTCCATCATGTCATCATGTCCTCCATCCTGTCCTCCATCATGTCCTCCATCCTGTCCTCCATCCTGTCCTCCATCATGTCCTCCATCATGTCCTCCATCATGTCCTCCATCCTGTCCTCCATCATGTCCTCTATCATGTCCTCCATCATGTCATCATGTCCTCCATCATGTCCTCCATCATGTCCTCCATCCTGTCCTCCATCATGTCCTCCATCCTGTCCTCCATCATGTCCTCCATCATGTCCTCCATCCTGTCCTCTATCATGTCCTCCATCATGTCCTCCATCCTGTCCTCCATCATGTCCTCCATCCTGTCCTCCATCATGTCCTCCATCATGTCCTCCATCATGTCATTATGTCCTCCATCATGTCCTCCATCATGTCCTCCGTCATGTCATTATGTCCTCCATCATGTCCTCCATCATGTCCTCCATCATGTCATCATGTCATTATGTCCTCCATCATGTCCTCCATCATGTCCTCCGTCATGTCCTCCATCATGTCCTCCGTCATGTCATCATGTCCTCCGTCATGTCCTCCGTCATCGCTCCGTCTCAATAACAGTCTCCACCTCTTTCATGCCACGGCTGTTGTTGTTGTTGTTGTTGTTGTTGTTGTTTGTTGTTTGCATCTTTGTCCTGATGCCGCTTGTCGTCTCACTCAGCCTCAGGTCGCTGGAGAGGTCACATGAGAGGTCATGAGAGGTCACATGACATCAGCTCTCTGCAGCGCTGTATTGATGTGTGCATGTGCACGTGCACGTGCACAGGAAAGCACTCACACAGTCGGCGTGTTTCACCGTCTCTGTGCCCATTACACATGAGAGGGAACGCTGTGTGCACAGTGTGAGAGTTACTGTGAGGGAGGGAGGGAGGAGGAGAGGGGAGGGACAGAGTAGAGAGAGAGAGAGAGAGAGAGAGAGAGAGAGAGAGAGAGAGAGAGAGAGAGAGAGAGAGAGACGGAGAGAGAGAGAGAGACGGAGAGAGAGAGAGAGACGGAGAGAGAGAGAGAGAGAGAGAGAGAGAGAGAGAGAGAGAGAGAGAGAGAGAGAGAGAGAGAGAGAGAGAGAGAGAGGTGGTGAGTCCCTCCCTCCAGTCAGGACTCAGAGGAAGACTGAAGCTGCTCGTTGAGGTAAATAAAACCTTCTCTGTATTTAGAGTCCAGCTTTCTTTACTTTATTTAAATGTTTCTTCACAGCTTTGACTTTTCACTTCTGAGTTCTTGCTCATCGGGCAGCGATCTAACGACCTCTCTGTTAGCTGTGATGGTGCACATCCCTCCATGAAGGAGTCAGAGCTGTGGCTTTGCTCTGCAGAGGATTTCATGCAATGTGATTAAGGCAGAAAATACAAGCGGAGACTCCTGCTGTGACCTACAAAAAATACACAGGTTTTAATTTTTAATAACCGGGAGTGAAATATTTACTTTTTAATGAGATAGATCTGTACACGTGCTGGTTAGCGAATCACAGAAGCTGCAGCACAACCTGTGCTCAGCGTCCTGCGTCCTCACAACATGCTGCTGGGAGGACGCACAACTTCTCTATCTGCTGCGTGGACTCCTGCATGTCATGTGATGCGTGTTGTCTCCGTCAACACACGCCTGTCCACTCAGCTGTCTCACTGATGGAGGCAGCTGGTCTGCTAATGCTCTCGCTGATATATTCACTGATACGGCAGCGACGAGGCTCTGTGGAGCGCCTGCTTGTGTTGTTCAGAGGAGTGTAATCAAACCTCACGTGTTGTCGCTCACCGGTCGTCCTTCGTGAGGCAGTGAGCTCGATGGATGTCTCTCCTTTCATGTGCAGCAACAAGTGGAGCCGTGTTGTTCCTCTTGTCCTGTGAGTCTCACCCGGGCCGATGTGTCGCAGCACATGGGTGGAGGAGGAAGAGCGTTGAGTCGATGTGAGAGCTCAGCGGGCGGCTGCAGGGATGAGGCCGTCAGATGAGCGAGTGTGTGGCTTCACTGCAGGACGCTGCTGCTATTTATAACCAGCATGAAGCACCGTGGACGAATAATCATCATGCTTCATTTGACTTTACTGCTTTACTCTGATCAATAATTAAGTACAAAGGTGACAGAGCACACACACACACACACACACATACACACACACACACACACACACACACACACACACACACACACACACACACACACGAGCGGATGCATGCACTGTTTATATTTACTGTTCATTTCCTGAGAGCCGAAGCCGAGCGAGACTTGTTTAATATTCCAGGAGTTACGCAGCAGCTGGAGCTCATGTCACCATCATGTCACCATCATGTCACCATCATGTGACCATCATGTGACCATCATGTCACCATCATGTCACCATCATGTGACCATCATGTCACCATCATGTCACCATCATGTCACCATCATGTGACCATCATGTCACCATCATGTCACCATCATGTGACCATCATGTCACCATCATGTCACCATCATGTGACCATCATGTCACCATCATGTCACCATCATGTGACCATCATGTCACCATCTTGTCACCATCATGTCACCATCATGTGACCATCATGTCACCATCATGTCACCATCATGTCACCATCATGTGACCATCATGTCACCATCATGTCACCATCATGTGACCATCATGTCACCATCTTGTCACCATCATGTCACCATCATGTGACCATCATGTGACCATCATGTCACCATCATGTCACCATCATGTCACCATCATGTGACCATCATGTCACCATCATGTGACCATCATGTCACCATCATGTCACCATCATGTCACCATCATGTGACCATCATGTCACCATCATGTCACCATCATGTCACCATCATGTCACCATCATGTCACCATCATGTCACCATCATGTGACCATCATGTCACCATCATGTGACCATCATGTCACCATCATGTCACCATCATGTGACCATCATGTGACCATCATGTCACCATCATGTGACCATCATGTGACCATCATGTGACCATCATGTCACCATCATGTGACCATCATGTCACCATCATGTGACCATCATGTCATCATCATGTGACCATCATGTCACCATCATGTCACCATCATGTCACCATCATGTGACCATCATGTCACCATCATGTGACCATCATGTCACCATCATGTCACCATCATGTGACCATCATGTGACCATCATGTCACCATCATGTCACCATCATGTGACCATCATGTCACCATCATGTGACCATCATGTCACCATCATGTCACCATCATGTGACCATCATGTCACCATCATGTCACCATCATGTGACCATCATGTGACCATCATGTGACCATCATGTGACCATCATGTCACCATCATGTCACCATCATGTCACCATCATGTCACCATCATGTCACCATCATGTCACCATCATGTTCATGTACATTGCCACGCGTTGTGTTAATAACACAGATGAAGTGTCATTGCTCCATGTGGGTGCTGTGAGCAGCTCGTGATGCAGAGTGAGACTCATTCAGTGGACGTGAACAATAACTGGAACTATAACTGGAACTATAACTGGAACTATAACTGGAACTATAACTGGAACTATAACTGGAACTATAACTGGACTGATGGAGAAACAAATTGAGCCTTTAAGTGTTCTGACGGCGTGAAGTCTAAAAGAAGGAGCTCCATCAAAATAGCTCAAAGCTCTCGCTGTGTCGGCGCGTTCAGCTGTTGTCGTCTCTCCAGCGCTGCCTCTCTTCTCTCCTCTCTCCTCTGTCCTCTGTCCTCTGTCCTCCCTCCTCTCTCCTCTCTCCTCTTTCCTCCTCCACATCTTCCTGATGCCTTCCTCTCCTCCTCTCGTCCTCTCCTCCTCTCCTCCTCTCTTCTTCTTCCATGTGAGCAGCCTCTCCTCCTCTGGAGTCGGTGAAGTGTTAACAGTCTGTAAAGGAAACCACCAAACGCCACAAAGTCTTTCTTTGAGACTCTGGAACTTGGAAACCGTCATCATTACTTTGCTTTTCCACTTTCAAACGGGAAGCCTGACTCACGCGTCTCTGTGCAGAGTGAAGCTCGTCTCTGTGCAGAGTGAAGCTCGTCTCTGTGCAGAGTGAAGCTCGTCTCTGTTCAGAGTGAAGCTCGTCTCTGTGCAGAGTGAAGCTCGTCTCTGTGCAGAGTGAAGCTCGTCTCTCTGCAGAGTGAAGCTCGTCTCTGTGCAGAGTGAAGCTCGTCTCTGTTCAGAGTGAAGCTCGTCTCTGTTCAGAGTGAAGCTCGTCTCTGTGCAGAGTGAAGCTCGTCTCTCTGCAGAGTGAAGCTCGTGTCTGTGCAGAGTGAAGCTCGTCTCTCTGCAGAGTGAAGCTCGTGTCTGTTCAGAGTGAAGCTCGTCTCTGTGCAGAGTGAAGCTCGTCTCTCTGCAGAGTGAAGCTCGTCTCTGTGCAGAGTGAAGCTCGTCTCTCTGCAGAGTGAAGCTCGTCTCTGTGCAGAGTGAAGCTCGTCTCTCTGCAGAGTGAAGCTCGTCTCTGTGCGTCTCAGTCGTTCAGTCTTCCCTGAGCCTCACGGAGCTGCTGCTTCCTCTCACCAGGATGCTTCACGGCTCTGTGGCTTCCTGCTGTGAAGCAGCAGTGAACTCTCCATCAGGAGATTCAGTGTAGATGTGCAGATCAATCGCATGTGTAGTTGATCAGATGTCGTCAATAAGTAGTGAGAAAGGTCCTAAAGGTGCAGTGTTGCATTTAGAGGAGAGACAGTTGTTCCCTGGTGGGCAGTCCTCATGCTAAGCTAAGCTAAGTAGCTGCTTCTGGAGAATGAGAGTAAAATAAAACAGCAAAAAGAAGCAGACGCACACACTTGAGAATCTGTGTGTGTGTGTGTGTGTGTGTGTGTGTGTGTGTGTGTGTGTGTGTGTGCGTGTGCGCATGTGCATGTGGGAACCTGGTTGACCAGTGCTGACTTCCTGTTGCAAATTGCTTCCTGTTGACTCTGGTGTGCACGCCAGTTCAACAATGGCCTTCTTCTGTGTGTGTGTGTGTGTGTGTGTGTGTGTGTGTGTGTGTGTGTGTGTGTGTGTGTGTGTGTGTGTGTGTGTGTGCATGTTGTCTCTGTCTCCTGCTGCTTCTTCCTGGAGACGACCACTTTATCCACTTACAGCTCCATTAAAGCCAGTGAGAGTTCTCTCTGTTACCTCTTATACACTCACAGACTCTTACTCCGGCTCTGAGTTCATAACATGCGTGTGATCTGTCACGTGATCTCTGGGTAACTGACACAACACTGTACACGTCACGCTGCTGTGCAGGAATCTGAAAATAACTGGATTTATGGAAATAATGACAAAGTACCAAATACAGAGTTATAAGAAAGCTGCCACTCGTGTCAGAGAGAAACTCTCTGGTGCTGCTGGAAAATCTGTTTTAAAGAAATAAATGAAACCAAATGGAACCTTGCAGCTGTCTGGAAATGTGCAGCACGTATATGTTTATTTATATCCCGCGTGTCCGATCCCGCGTGTCCGACCCTCACAGGAAACTATCCTAAACTTTAAGGAGCTCATCTTCTGCTCGCGCTCCTTCTCCCTGAATGTGTGGCGGAGGTCTTGTTTGGGGTTCTGGAAATTTACCGTTGGCTCGAATCCGAGGAGACTTCCTCCAGCACACCTGTGTCTTTTTGTGTGTTCGTGTGTGTGTGTTGTGTGTATACGGTCATGTGACAGCTGCTCCTTCTCTTGCAGGTGTCTTCCACCTGCACCCCGACCTTTGACCTGGTGAGTGTGTACATGTATTTTTCTTGGAGGTTCAAACGCTGCAGTGGACTCATCTTCTGCTTGTTCCCCAGCACGGATCCTCTAAGTCCAGCCTGCAGAGGAAGAGAGGCTCCTTACCGAGGTACCGCACCATGAGATGAATGCACACTGTGAGAACATGAGGAGCTTAAACCATGAGCTGTCCCTCTGTTCAGGAGCAGAAGTGTGGAGCAGGTGATGGAGAACGTGATGGAGCGGCACTATGACTTCGACCTCACCTACATCACGGAGAGGATCATCTCCGTCTTCTTCCTGCCCGACCTGCAGGAGCAGCACTACCGCAGGAACCTGCAGGAGGTGGCCTCCATGCTGCGCTGCAAGCACCAGGACAAGTTCCTGGTGAGCCGCCGAAAACATGACATTTATTTATTGATCAGCCTTCATTTAACCGGCTCGGTCCATTGGTCATGAGGACAAGAGCTTCATGTTGTCATCACTCCTTCAACAACAATGATGACGTCATGGCAGAAGGGTCATGGGTTTAAGTCCATTGACCAACCTCTTTTATTAAGGGTTTTATTATTTTGTTTTATTTCTTCCTCAGGTTGCGTAAAAATAGTTTTGTCATATATTTTGTCTTTTTCCAGCTCCTGAACTTATCAGAGAAGAGACACGACATCAGCAGACTGAACCCGAAGGTACTGCTGCTCACCTCTTAAAGACACCTTAAAGACACCTTAAAGACATCTTAAACAAATGTTAAACACATCTTAAACACATCTTAAACACATCATGAAGACATCATGAAGACATCTTCAACACATCTTAAACACACCTTAAAGACATCTTAAAGACATCTTAAACACACCTTAAACACATGTTAAAGACATCTTAAAGACACCTTAAAGACATCTTAAAGACATCTTAAACACCTCTTAAAGACACCTTAAAGACATCTTAAACACATGTTAAAGACACCTTAAAGACACCTTAAAGACATCTTAAACAAATGTTAAACACATCTTAAACACATCTTAAACACATCATGAAGACATCTTCAACACATCTTAAACACACCTTAAAGACATCTTAAAGACATCTTAAACACACCTTAAACACATGTTAAAGACATCTTAAAGCCACCTTAAAGACATCTTAAAGACATCTTAAACACCTCTTAAAGACACCTTAAAGACATCTTAAACACATGTTAAAGACACCTTAAAGACACCTTAAAGACATCTTAAACAAATGTTAAACACATCTTAAACACATCTTAAACACATCATGAAGACATCTTCAACACACCTTAAAGACACCTTAAAGACACCTTAAAGACATCTTAAAGACATCTTAAACACTCTTTAAAGACATGTTAAAGACATGTTAAAGACATCTTAAACACATCTTAAAGATACCTTAAAGACATCTTAAACACCTCTTAAAGACACCTTAAAGACATCTTAAACACATGTTAAAGACACCTTAAAGACACCTTAAACACACCTTAAAGACACCTTAAAGACATCTTAAACACACCTTAAACACACCTTAAAGACACCATGAACACACCTTAAAGACACCTTAAAGACATCATGAAGACACCTTAAACACACCTTTAACACACCTTAAAGACACCTTAAACACACCTTAAACACACCTTAAAGACACCTTAAACACATCTAAAAACACACCTTAAACACACCTTAAAGACACCTTAAACACACCTTAAAGACACCTTAAAGACATCTTAAACACACCTTAAAGACATCTTAAAGACACCTTAAAGACACCTTAAACACACCTTAAAGACACCTTAAACACACCTTAAAGACACCTTAAAGACACCTTAAACACACCTTAAACACACCTTAAAGACATCATGAAGACACTTTGAAGACACCTTAAAGACACCTTAAACACACCTTAAACACACCTTAAAGACACCTTAAACACATCTAAAAACACACCTTAAAGACACCTTAAACACACCTTAAAGACACCTTAAAGACACCTTAAACACGTCTTAAACACACCTTAAAGACACCTTAAAGACACCTTAAACACACCTTAAAGACACCTTAAACACACCTTAAAGACACCTTAAAGACACCTTAAACACACCTTAAACACACCTTAAAGACACCATGAAGCAGCTTTGTGCTTTGAAGCTAACGTGCAGCCTGTTCCTCCTGCCGCTCAGGTGCAGGACTTCGGCTGGCCGGACGCTCACGCCCCGCCGCTGGACAGGATCTGTGCTGTGTGTAAGGCCATGGAGACCTGGCTGACCTCTGACCCCCACAACGTGGTGGTCCTCCACTGCAAGGTCGGTGCGCCTGCATCCACCTGCTGGCTTTGGAAACGTGTCACAAGCGTGAAAATCACCTCATGAAACCTTCGCTGTGTTCCAGGGAAACAAAGGGAAGACGGGCGTCATCGTGGCCGCCTACATGCACTACAGCAAGATATCAGCGGGGTGAGCTGCAGCTCTGAGCCTCACGCTGAGTCAACAACACAACAACAACAACACAACAACAACATGCATGAGACATTAACGCTGAGAGACAAAACACTTTGGATCATATATATATAAATACACATAAACCCCTCCCCCTGTGACAGAGCCGAGCAGGCGCTCACCACTCTGGCGATGAGGAAGTTCTGTGAGGACAAAGTGTCGGCGTGGCTGCAGCCGTCTCAGAGCAGGTGAGACTCTCAGGTGTGTTTCTGTGCGCTCGGCCGTCGGCGCGTCCTCCGCCTCACTTCCTGCTCTCTGGGCTTCAGGTACATCTTCTACTTTGGCGGGTTGCTGTCCAGCAGCATCAAGATGAACAGCAGTCCTCTGTTCCTGCACCAGGTCCTCATCCCATCTCTGCCCAACTTTCAGGCCGGAGGAGGTTTGTTCACACGTTGAATGTTTTTGCTTTTGATTCACGATGTTAAAGGAGGAAACATCTAGAAAGCCTTTTGGTCTGCAGACTCATCTTTCTCTGCTTTCTCCTGCAGGTTTCTTTCCCTTCCTGAAGATCTACCAGTCCTTGCAGCTCGTCTACACCTCGGGCATCTAGTGAGTCCACACTCCTGTCCCGCTGACACACACCGGCTGCACAGCTGCTGTGTGTGTTTGTGTGCCGGCCGGCTTACGGTGTATTTATATGTGTGTGTGTCTGTGTTTGTGTGGCCGGCCGGCTTACGGTGTATTTATATGTGTGTGTGTGTCTGTGTTTGTGTGGCCGGCCTGCTTACCGTCACGCTGCAGCTCGTTCACCACCGAGGAACCCGACGGAGACTGGTTCTGACTGGTTCATGTGTTTGAGCATGAATGTATTTATATGTGTGTGTGTGTGTGTGTGTGTGTGTGTGTGTGTGTGTGTGTGTGTGTCCAGTGATCCCCAGAGCTCCAGGGCGAGGAAGCTGTGTGTGACCGTGGAGCCAGCGCTCCTGCTGAAGGGAGACATCATGGTGAGCGACGGCTCTCTGATTTAACACACAAACAGAACCTCAACACAATGTTCACTAAATGTTGATGCATTGTTGTAACTTTTGCTTTCAAACGTGCTCATAAATATAAAAACTTATTTTCTGACTCTTCATGTCTCTTTAAGAGGATTAAAACATTCACAGGACTGGATTTATCTCACAGGAGCAACAATATGATCCGACTGAAAAGAGCTTCTTAATGAAGCAAAGCAGACTCACGTGAAACGTGCGCACGTCTCACGTGAAACGTGCACGTCTTCTTTCCTCTGCAGGTGAAGTGTTTCCACCGCCGCAGTCTGGCCTCAGAGAGGGAGGTGGTGTTCAGAGTCCAGTTTCACACGTGCACTGTGCACGGAGCCCAGCTGTGGTTTGGCAAGACTGAGCTGGACCTCGCCTGCACGGGTACGAGTCACAATCTGTTCCTGACGGAAGCAGAAGCCGTTTCAGTCATGAATGCATCGTCAGTCAGAGGAGAAACGCGCTGCTGGAGCTTCTGACGCTTTCATGTGTTTTAATCCTGTCCCTGTAGATTTGATTCTGTATGATTCGAGGCGTATCTTTCTGTGAGACATGACATGATATCACATGGCAGCGTCAGTTGAGATGCAGCAGAGATACGTGCTCGTGGCTCCAGCAGCCGTCTCGTGACAGTTGCCCTCAGTGCTGCATGCCGTCACGTGCGCACACTTTATAAATATACCGTCCTCGTGCACGCCGGCGACAACAAAGCTCAGTTCTAATACCGTTCTTTGAAGTCCGTCGGTGACGGTCGTGTCACAACTCTGTGTGATCAAGAGCTCTTTCTGGGTATTTCAGTCTCTGCCTTTGTGCTCGTCTCTCCAGACGACAGGTTCCCTCCAGATGCTACCGTCGAGTTTATCTTCTCCAACGGGCCGGAACAAATGAAAGGTAAAATATCCTCGGCTGTCAGTCTGTGGTTGCTTCTCTTTCCGCTCCGTGTTCATGTGAAACGTCTGCTCCGCAAGGGCGAGAGTACCGCAAGAACGACGCCGCCGTCAGGGTGGACTACAACATCTCAGACCCGGTGGTGCGATGGGATTCTTATGAGAACTTCAACCTGCACCACCAAGACAGCGTTGAAAGTGAGAAGCACACACACACACACACACACAGAGGTGTAAAATGGTGTGCACCAGACGTCACAGCGTGTCTCGTCTCCAGCAGATATCTGTCACACGAGGGGCCCTCTGGACGGCAGCCTGTACGCCCAGGTGAGGAAGCGTCGTGGTCCGGGCTCCACGGCCTCAGCGGCCTCACCCAACGGGTGCCTCACCGTCAGCCCGACAGTCAAACCTCAGACCCCCGTCCAGCCGCAGCCTCTCGCCTGCAGCCCGGCCTCCAGCCACTCCTCGACCCCCTCCGACCCGCCGGACGACCCGCCCGCCTCCGCGAGAGAAAACGCCGACTGTCCGTCGAGGAGAGGAGACGGGGAAGACGGAGCCAAGGAGACCAAAAGAGGCAAAGAGAAAGACAGAGAGACGGCCATCTTGGACGACGCAGCCCCGTCGAGCCCCGGCGGCCCGAGGCCGGAGCGCTCGTGTTGCGGCCGGGCGGCCGCGCGGTGCGGCGCCGGCCTCTCCGACGGCCGCTGCCTCGGCCGCTGCAACGTCACCAGAAAGAACCCGAAGAGCCAGACCCTGCCGGCCTTGCCGTCCAACCCCGTTTCCCCGCCGCCTCACTCGGCTCATGTGGAGCTGTGCCATCGGCACAGCGCCCATCCTCTACAGGAGCTGCCGTGGGACCGGCCGCCCCCGCCCCCGCCCTGTCTGCTCAGGCCCTGCTACCCTTACTCCAGCCCCGATCACCCCCACAGCCACAGCCACACCCTGCCGGCGTTAAGCAGACTCTGCCCCGGGGACGAGTGCCACCTCCTCCATTATTCCAGCCACAACGCAGCCTCTCATGCCTCCCACCAGTCACTGCCCTCCAGCCCTTACAGGGAAATGTTCTTCAGCCCTCCGACCCCCTCGTCCTCCTCGTCCTCCTCCTCCGGCTGCCCCTGTCGGGACTGCTCCAGCCGGCGGGAGCACCAATCCGCCTCGGCCCGAGCGTTCCACCCCTTGCACCCCGACCGATCCGAAGCCCCCCACTGGTCCCTTGGAGCCGGGCTGCAGCGGGTGAGGGAGGTGCCCCCGCTGTGGGAGAGCGAGCATCCATGGGAGGCGGCGCGAGAGGCCGAGTTCTGGCAGCGCAAGTCGGCCGCGCCGGCGTTCCGCGTCTGCCACTCCCCTTTGAGCCAGAGCCCAAACTCGGACCCCCGGTACGCCGTCGGGCCCCATCAGGCCTGCCCCGGCCCCCAGTCGCTGCTGGATGTGCGGGACGGCGCCAGCAGCGGGTACCACACGCCTCCACAGCCCCGACACTCCTGCCCCTGCGCTCCTTACCAGTCGTCCCCGGCCGAGAGCCACGAGAGCCGGGGTTACGCCTCGGGGTGCCACTCGGGGTCGGCCTCGCCGCTGCCCGCCGGCAGCCCTTCTCCTGTGAGGGGCCGGCTGCCCCAGACCCCCTCTGGACCTGCAGGCCAGCAGCCAGGTGACTGAAGAGACGGATGGATGCAGGGGGGGAATAACCGTGTTGTTACCTTCCTCTCATCTTGTTTTGTCTCACTTCAAAGGGGAACAGGCCGATGGGGGGGATGACGTGTCCCAGGGTTCAGAAGGTAAACCTGACTCCAACAGGCAGTCCAGCACTTCTGGCCCGGACTCTGACCACGACTACACACTCATTGGCAGCAGCAGCCCCACACATGCAGAAGACAGGTGGGTGCTCTGTGGCTCAGAATCACATTACATCAATGCGTGAACACAGATTTCTAGATATTAATCTTGTTTCCCTTTAAGTGCTGAAAGTCCTCCACAAAACCAAGAGCCTTCTGGACGGCTGCAGTCCGGCACAAACAGCGACGGAGCCGTCACACCGGTGGAAACACAAACCCAGAGCTCCAGTGCGTCCACAGACCCCCTTCAGCCCTCCGGCGAGCAGCGTCTGAGCTGTGAAGCTCCGCTCGGAGCGGCCGAGGTCACAGGAAGCGCAGCCGAGGGGTCGAACCAATCGCAACCTTCCAGCTACGCCGCCGTCGTCATCGCCCCGGTCCAGGTGCAACTGAACGGCTCTGCTCTGCCTGACAGCTGCAGGGCCGTGAACCCCTCCGCTTCCCCCGACTCTCCTCTCGGCTCCCCGGACCTCCAGTCTTCCCCCCAGCGCTCTCCATCAGCATCCGACGCCGCGGGACAGAGATTGACTCCGGAGAGAGACGGCTCCACCGACACCAAGCCCCCGTCGCCCGTGCCCGACGGATACCAAACCCCGACCTTCCCGCTGGCGTCCTACTACTACCCGCTGCTGAGCGTCCCTCACGTGCCGTACTCCGGCTACACGGCCGTCACCATCCCCGCCGCCCAGCCGCCGCTGCCGGAGAAGAAGCGTCTGTCCTCCGCGCCGGGACACCTCAACGGACACAGCGCTCTGCTCCGGGCCTCCTCGGCGCCGGCGCCCATGCACCACGTCACCTTCTCCCCCCCGGCGGGGGAGCAGAGGCGGGGCTCCTCCCACCACGGCTGCAGGGACGAGGCCGACGTCAGGGTCAACGCCAAGTTCGTCCAGGACAGCTCAAAGTTCTGGTACAAGCCCGGCATCTCCAGAGACCAAGGTGAGGGGATGCAACGTCCCACCCAGAGCTGCTTTGATCAGCGCTGATGGAGTCGTACAGTAAAGAGAGAGTTGACACAACAAACCTGAGACGCCACGTCACTGACAGGTTGCGTTGTTGCTTCTCTGATGTCACACTGTCTTCCCTCCTGCAGCCATCGCTGTCTTGAAGGACAAGGGACCAGGAAGCTTCCTCATCAGAGACAGTAACTCCTTCCAGGGCGCGTACGGTCTGGCCCTGAAGGTGGCCACGCCCCCTCCTAATGCCAACATGGCCGCCAGCAAAGGTACCCGCATGCTACTAGTGCATGCTGCTCACTAAACACTGCACACTGAACACAACATTATCAGCTGCACCTGTGCTTTTCCTACCTTAAGTAAAGGCTGACAGGTGTTTCACTTCCTCCAGACAATAAACTCTGGAGAGGAAATCAATGTATAACGTTCCTTAATGGTTGATTAACTACATGATGCTCGTGTGTTGTTTTAACATCTGAGGAAATCACAGAAAACATGGAGTCAAGTATTTAAGACCTTTATGATGCAGTCAGTGTGTTGCTGTCCTTCACCGTGTTCAATTGTTCCATTATATTGAAAAATAAAACAAATTCACATTTCATAGTTTAAAGGAGTTTAAATGACTTGTACGCACAGTTTTAGTGTTATCAATCTCTCCTCTCTTCTCTCCTCTCTCTTCTCCTTTCCTGTCCTCCCTCCTCCCCCCTCTTTCCTCCCTCCTCTGTCGTCTCATCTCTCCTTTCTCCTCTCCTCTCTCCTCCCTCCTTTCTCCTCTCCTCCCTCCTCTCTCCTCCCTCCTCTGTCCTCTCTCCTATCTCTTGTCTCCTCTCCTCTCTCCTCTCCTCTCTCCTCTCCTCCCCCCTCCCTCCTCCCTCCTCGTCTCCTAGGGGATCCCCTGGAGCAGCTGGTGAGACACTTCCTGATAGAGACCGGGCCGCGGGGAGTGAAGATCAAGGGCTGCCAGAACGAGTCCTACTTTGGTCAGTTGTGTGCGTGGCGTTGTGCAGCGATGCAGGAAGTAGTCATCAGCTGTTGACCTGGAGGAAGACGCTCTGCTTCATGGTGTTGTTGTCTTTGTCTCAGGGAGTTTATCTGCGCTGGTGTACCAGCATTCAATCACTCCCATATCTCTGCCGTGCGCCCTGCGCGTCCCAGAGAAAGGTAAAGACGTCGCTGTAGAGAGAACAGCAGCTCCTGGTGTCTCCATACTGTTGTGTAACTGCAGCTGATGTTTCAGACCTGGTGGGGGAGCTCCAGGAGATGCAGAGCACGACACACACCAGCACGGCGGCCGACCTCCTCAAGCAGGGCGCAGGTAGTGCAGCGGGCGCATGCAGTTCTCAGTCTGACCAGCAGAGGCTGCTCCCCCCCATGTGTTCACCATGTTGGTCCATGTGCTCCTCTGTGAACAGCCTGCAACGTGCTCTACCTGAGCTCCCTGGAGACCGAGTCCCTCACCGGCCCCGAGGCCATCTCCAAGGCCACGAGATGTGCTCTGGCCCTGAGCCCGCGCCCGGTGGCCACGGTGGTCCACTTCAAGGTGTCGTCTCAGGGCATCACGCTGACCGACAGCAAGAGGAGGTCTGACTCCTCCTCCTTCCAGTGATGCGCAGCGTGCACGCCGCACTGATGCTTACAGTCCTGGTGTTGGTTTGTGTCCCCAGGCTGTTCTTCAGGAGACACTACCCGATCAACAGCGTGACCTTCAGCAGTCTCAACCCACAGGACCAGAGGTGACCGTCACTGAAGTACACTGAAGTACACTGAAGTACACTGAAGTACACTGAAGTACTGAGCTGTATTAAAGACTAAAGATGATGATACTGACGATCAGCTTGAGTAAAGGCAGTAACACCTGTGTGCGTGCTGCAATATATATATATATATATATATATATATATATATATATATATATATATATATATATATATATATATATATACATACTATATATATATATATATATATATATATATATATATATATATATATATATATATATATATATATATATATATAGTTCTCTGTGAGTTGTCTGCAATAGTCACGTCTAGTCTTCATGAAACCGTCTCCAAGTCCTGGTTATGTTTGGACTAAATGCTGTCTCTCTGTGTCTCTTTGTCTCTCTGTGTCTCTTTGTCTCTCTGTTGCTTTGTCTTTGTGTCTCTCTGCGTCTCTCTCTCTCTCTTTGTCTCTCTGTGTCTCTTTGTCTCTTTGTGTCTCTGTCTCTTTGTCTCTCTGTCTCTTTGTGTCTCTCTGTCTCTGTGTGTCTCTGTGTCTCTGTGTCTCTCTGTCTCTTTGTGTCTCTGTCTCTTTGTGTCTCTGTGTCTCTCTGTCTCTTTGTGTCTCTGTCTCTTTGTGTCTCTGTGCTTCAGGTGGACTAACTCTGATAGCACATCCAGCAAGTAAGTGCTTGCTTTCCTTCATTGTGCGACTCTGCATGGCGGTTAATCTCAATCACGTGTGTTGTTGGACCTCTTGAGACTAGATGTGTGTTTCTTCACACGTGGTTGTGTCTCCTGCGTGTTGACCTCTCGTCTCCTCTGCAGGATGTTCGGCTTCGTGGCGAGACGCAGCGGCAGCTCCTCAGAGAACGTGTGTCACCTGTTCGCTGAGATGGACCCGGAGCAGCCGGCCGTGGCCATCGTCAACTTCATCAACAAAGTCATGCTGGGGCCACAGCTCCGCCGATGAGGGGCCCTCTGCACCGCCGGGGCCACCGCTACACCCATGAGGGGCCCTCTGCACCACCGGGGCCACCGCTACACCCATGAGAGGCCCTCTGCACCACCGGGGCCACCGCTACACCCATGAGAGGCCCTCTGCACCGCCGGGGCCACCGCTACACCCATGAGAGGCCCTCTGCACCACCGGGGCCACCGCTACACCCATGAGGGGCCCTCTGGGGCCACAGCTACACCCATGAGGGGCCCTCTGCACCGCCGGGGCCACCGCTACACCCATGAGAGGCCCTCTGCACCACCGGGGCCACCGCTACGCCCATGAGAGGCCCTCTGCACCGCCGGGGCCACCGCTACACCCATGAGAGGCCCTCTGCACCACCGGGGCCACCGCTACACCCATGAGGGGCCCTCTGGGGCCACAGCTACACCCATGAGGGGCCCTCTGGGGCCACAGCTCCACCCATGAGGGGCCCTCTGCACCGCCGGGGCCACAGCTCCGCCGATGAGGGGCCCTCTGCACCGCCGGGGCCACCGTTACACCCATGAGGGGCCCTCTGGGGCCACAGCTCCACCCATGAGGAGTTTCTAACGCCAAAGACTGACTTTGTAACTTTTGCCAAACAAGAGTTGTGGTTTTGTGTGATTGTTCCTTTTTTTATTTTGTATTGTTGTTCACATAATGTACAACAACCTTCACAAGCTGCACATGACACACTCTATGCACGTCACTGTTTTTTTGTATAAACGTTTCCATAAATCAACGATGAAAACTAAAAGGTTCAGAAGTCTTCAACATGAGTCGTCTTCATGGTTTAAAGAGACATAAATGAGACTTTTCTCTTAACATGTGACAAAGAGCAAAGGAAGACATTAAACATTAGATCTTCTGTATTTGATGATATGAGGAGAAAGTCGGGTTCATTTTAAACTCAGTGGTTACAGACATATTTTAAATCAACATTTTATTTATTTTGTAAATACACTATTAAAATATAGCCAAAGATATAGTCACATATTATGCTGAAGATGCCTAACATATAAAACACAGACAGGTTGATGATTTAACTCCAATGAAGTAATAACTGGATGGTTTTTATCAGAGCGCGAGCAGGACCTACACATTTACAACATCACAGCTATAAATAATAAACATGGACACTCAGCCTTTCTCTGTGAAGAGGAACATCATCTGAAATCACAGGATTTGTTGGTGATGTCATCCTGTAAAGATCCAGGACCAGATGAGGACCTGTTTATGTCCATATTTAACCAAACAATATCCAACTTAATATAAAGCCAAAGACGTCACAAGTTGTTTTTTATCGTTGTTGGTATTTGTGTGTTTTCTATAAAGCTGATACGTTTGGATGACTTCAGCGCAATTATTACTTTTCATAATGATTTTTTGTAAAAAAGTAATATATTGTATGCCTCTGAGAAGAATGGTGTATCTTATATTGTATATTTGACAGTCAATTTAAGCAATAAAAATGCACACAAATGCAGGTGTATGCTTCTTCAGGAGTCATTTATTGGCCAAATACACATACAAGGAACACAACTCGTTGAAAGGTACAAAACATACGTAAAATAAAACAATATAAATGTAATACAAACAATAAACAGTGTAATAATAGATGCATATGGTAAACAACAAACATATACCAGTACTTAAATAAATATATATATATAATAAAAGTGGCAAGTTTATTTTAGAAAAGAAAAGCTGTTGTACTTCTTTGCTGATCAAATGAATACATTAGTAGTTTGTGAACACGTGAGAGCAAGTTGAAGACGTCTCTACCTGCATTGTTTCATCCTCCTGACAGGACAAAAGGATGAGGTCCCACCGAGATTTGAACTCGGATCGCTGGATTCAAAGTCCAGAGTGCTAACCATTACACCATGGGACCAAGGATGTCATGAAGAGCCGCAGTACTGCACTTGAAGCTGCGCGTCTTTCTGCGTTTGTCCCGCAGGAGAACCGGAACATGAGTCTCCGGTTGCGCGTCTCATCGAAGCACCTGATCAGTGGGGTTAAACGGGTCAGACCCGAACCCGGAGAGCCGGCCACCCTGCGTGTTCCAGCATCGTTAGTCAGCTAGTGGATGCTACGCTAGCGTTAGCTGCGTGTGCGCGGAGAAGCTCGCGTCCTAAAAACGCACGCGCCCGCCCGCAGGAGCAGACGGTCGACCACGTGCGGCCGAGCAGAGCCCTGCGGGGACCGAAGAGCTCAGGGTCACGTCAATTACGTCAATTACTTTCAATAACGTTTGCACGCTGCTAGCTGGCTAGTCCTTAGCCGATTTCTTCTCGTCAAAATAAAAGCTCCGTTTTCAAAATAAAGGTCTAGATTGTGTCACCGCTTAAGGTGTCAAACTATTTGCAGGACATGTCTTGTTTTGTGTGAGGTGGTTAGTTAACATTAGTGCAAACATTAGTAAAGTAATGAAGAATAAAAACAAGACGGTATCCCACATCTGACTCGTGAACTATGTCTCATATATGAATATGAATAGGTGTGCCAAAGCACCTAGTCATTAACGAGACAAGCCTTAATCTGTGTTGCAGGTCCTTAATCCAACTGTACCCTCAGCATTTGGTCTGTGTTGGAACAAAGTCTACAATGTGTTAAGTGTGTATATTCACTATACTTTAACATCATCCTTGTGCTTTCTTGTCTTGCTGATGAAACAATAAAGGCTCCACTTTGCTGTGATTGCTTGTAACTAACTCAAGTTGCGTAGCAGCATTTCATGTGCATACATGACTGAATTCCTCTGTGCAATTGTAATAGAAAAGCAACAGTGTGATGTGCACGGTGTTATCCTGCAGGGCCCCGTGTGTTCAGCAGCGTATTGGTGGCCATGTTGTCCCTCATCCTCCCAAAAGAGGGAACTAGAGGGGCTTCAGTCCACCGTGCAGGACTAATCCTCTTGTGTAGTCAGATCTCCATTTTGGAGCTCCCGGCGAGGAAAATGGTATGAGGTTTCAGATTGTTCTGTTCCTGAATGAGAGCTCAGAGACTCACTACCTGTAAGAGCTGGATCATGTAGCAACTGAAATACCTGTTTTCAATAAGTCCTGCTATGTTTATGATGAAGTCTGAGAACTGAAGGAGTCTGGGAACAGCTCCTCCCTCCCTGAAGCCTCTCTGGAGCTTCTGAGACTCATTACAAGGGGAAACAACCTTCGGTCCCTGGAGTCAATATTTAAAGAAGAAACAAGGAATTTCAACAATGCTCAATGTTTGCTCCTACTATTAAACTCCAAGTCACACATTACAACAACTTGTGTGTGTGTGTGTGTGTGTATGTGTGTGTGTGTGTGTGTGTGTGTGTGTGTGTGTGTGTGTGTGTGTGTGTGTGTGTGTGTGTGTGTGGTTCCCTTCATTGATAGAACAGTGTAGGAAACTCTATCTCCGTGTTTTCATGAATCATTTGTATTGGTTTATTATTAATGCAAGAAAAGAAAAGCATGTTATGATACGCTGCATTACTTAACTGATTATTTGATTGACACCACTGATTATTATAAACTACTAAACCTTGTATCGGAGGTGGGGCTTCAGTAAAGTATATTTTAGTACAGTTGTCAGGTTAATTTCAATGTTTTGTGTAGTCTATGTTTTTACTCATCTACATTAAAGGAGGTCATAAACCATAAACTCACTACTCACTTAACTGGTGCAGATTAAACGTAATGAAATCCAATGAATGTTACATATGTGAACCGTCTTCAGCAATACAATTAAATAAATATACATGTATGATAATGTCGGGTGGCTTTGGGGACTGGTCCTGGTGCTGCTGGCTCTGTAAATAAAACTCTGGTTCCCAGAAGGTGAAGGACTGCGATGCTCAGGGTCTCGTTTATTGCCTGTGAGAAACTCTGCTGCTCACGTCACCTGCAGGACAGCGTCACGTCTGCATGGACGCCACACGGGGACGCAGCTCCACACACTCTCAACGCAGCCGATCTATTGGTCCTGAGGATCCACAGAGTTCACATGTCAACATCACGCTGCTGATGGAGAGCAACTGGAAAGGGCTGACTGAGTGGATTGAAGGCGTATTGATGAGGCTGAAGGGGTTTCCTGTCGTTGCTGCATCCTGAAGGCTGAGGGGCTCACCTTCACGCCTCAGTGCAGCTTGTGTTGCACTGAAACGTGCTGTCAGGTACAATGAACCAGGTCACCAGGAGATCTCACAAGAAATCTAATAATATCAAGATATTCCATACTTTACTGATGGCTCTACATTTTACTAATAACTAAAATTATATTTAAATCAGGCTACTTTCATACAAACTCAGTCAGCAACTATGCTGTGATGATGGTTGTGGTGTCATAAGATTAGATAAAATAAGATTAGATAATCCTTCAGTCCCTCAGTGGGGAAATTACAGGATTACAGCAGCATTGTTCACAAATAAATAAAGATAAAAAATAAGTAATAAGAATAAACATTAGAACGGTAATAAAACAAAATTACAAATTTACCAGTAAGAAGAATATTAAATATACAGATGGAATAAAAATGTGTATAAAAGTACTTAAACGTACTCGACATTGCACGTATTATACTGCACCAGGTGATGAATTAAAGTGTTGAGTCATTCTGTTTAGTTTATTTACTGGAGCCCTGTTAGCTGACACCTTAGCGGTCGCTAATCCTCCTGGGGTCCACAGAAAGGACAAAATATAAGACACACAAAAGCCTGGCGCTCACGTGTGACCACGGAGAGGCAGGAAGCCCGCACGCCGTCATGGTGGAGCAGGAGACGCTCTCCTTCTGCCCTGCGGCAGCAGCATGTCGCTCATGCTGACCCTCAGACGAGCCTCTGAGGATGAGAGAATCTCACTGAAGGCCGCGCTGCTATCGACAGCAGCCTCACTTATGCGTGCTCTTCATGTCATGTGTGCTGTGAAGGTGATGACAGTTGATATTTGGGGGAAGTGATGTGTGTCTGACCAGCACGAGGCATCCCATGATGACAGCAGCGGGGTGGTCGAGTCCCTCAGGCCGGACATGCTCAGTGTCACGGGCACATCGTGCTGCACTGCACTGAAACGTGCTGTTTCCCTCTGCATGCTTCATTCTCTTGTTGCTGCTTCCCTTGGCGGCTCGGTGTTCGTCCTCAGGGAGCCAAGAACGATCATGACACAGGCTGTTTGATCACGTTTTAATGTTTAATGCATTTCCATATCTTACTCTTGCATGTAATGCGCTACTTTGCATGTGCACACGTCAGCTTTTCTCTGACTTAAAGCTTTGAACAATCTGATTTATGCGACACTGCGTTTCTGCAACATTATAGTTTTGTACCCTGAACAATCTGTGTTTACTGACATGACTTGTTTATGCTCATAAACACTCACTCCTGCAGTCCGGTGCCATTCTACTCTGGATAGTCTTCTAAAATGTTTGTGTTAATCGTCAATGTTTCAGCTAATCTTATTGTGGCGGGAATACCAACCTTAATGGACCCTCGTTCCACTCACACAGTTCACAATAAAGGCATCTACTCTAAATCTGCAGCCACATTTCAGCTGGGACGTGTTCAACTGAAGTGTCTTTACACGATGCACTGAACAAGGTCTTCATGTCCAGTGCCACAAATACTAATTCCTGTAGTTTTAGTGGGTCAAGAGTTTCTGATTCCTGATTTCCAAACAGCGAGCCAGCTTAAGGTGGAGGGCTGAAGCATGTGAGGACACAAAATGGCTGGCCGAGGATACACGTCTGACACGGTGCTGCGGGCGGAATAAATCCCCGTTAGCAGAGCGGCTTGATCCAGAGCTGCTGCTAAACTTGGAAAGCGCCCAAGCTGCAGGACAAGGATCAACTCTCCGTCAGCATGCACCTAACACCCACTCACTTTATTACCAGAGACGGTACATTAATCAACACTCAACAAGCCTGTGACACGTGTCTGAGGCGCCGGAGGACACAGAGTGTGCTCATTCTGAGGGAAAGACTCACTACTGTACACAACTACCTTCATTTGTTGCTATGAAACTTTACAGATGCTGACACAGAGGCTACAACACGTGTAACTGTGTAACGTGGAGTGGACTATGACACTTAAGGAATGGAAGTGTTTGTCCTTTTGGAGGCAAAGGATTTAGATTTAGAAAGTGTTGAACACACTGCTTTACAGCTCGGTGTGCGGCTGCATCAATGCGACATGGAGGCCTGAGAGAGTTTTTAGTTTAGTTTATTTACTGGATCTCCTTTAGCTTACACCTTAGCGGCCGTTAATCTTCCACAGAAAGGACAAAATATAATACAAAAACGTGCAAAACATAACGTAAACAAACTGAAAATACAAACAGAATAAAAATAAAAATAGTGCAGTCAGATGCAGTCGAGGACTAAGATGTTTATGATGCTCTGCATCTGTTATTTATACAGAGAAGGATCAGATGACTGCAAAAGCGATGGAAAACATGAAGTGGTTAATGACCTGAGGTGCGCCTCTAATTGTTTTTAAATGACAGATTATGAGTTATATGAGGAGGTCGTAAAATAACTGTTTGTTTGAGGAGGTTCGTTCTTGTGGTTGGAGGCGTCAGGTGACCTGAGCTCGCTCCTGGTGTGATGTTGAGCACTACACACAATACACACAATCAGTGGACTTGGTCTATGTAAGAAGGGAAGGTGGTGTAAATAATAGTTTCAGTTTACATCTTTTAGGGTATTAATATTATAATTGGTGTTAAATAAAGATAATTTAAAAACAGCACAAACAGATTTTTCAAAATGAATGTTACAGCTATTATTTTATACAAAACACACAAAGCTCGGCTTGAAAACCCTTGGAAATGATATGCACGCCTGTTATGCTGTAAGATATGTTCAGTCCTTTGCAAAGCCGAGGTGTGTCTTCCCTTCAGCATCTGCACAGATCATCCCTTGTGTTGAGGCTGCCGCAGTCACGAACCAGAGGAATATGGAACCGGATGAGGCCCTCCTCTCTTCTCTTTCCTCTCTTTCCTCTCTCCCCTGCTTATCTGTCGCCCATACCGTGTTTACATTGTAGACACACCCTGACCTTCACCCAGGCCCCTCTGCTGGCCCCACACACACACACACACACACACACACACACACACACACACACACACACACACACACACACACACACACACACACACACACACACGCACCGCACCTCGGTGGGCGCAGCAGACAGCGCTGTTTGGTGAAGAGCTCCACGGACCCGCAGTGTTTGTCCAGTGTGATGTTCAATCGGCTATTTTTAGCTTTTCACGGCCATCGTTTGCTTTGCAGAGCACGAGCAGAGCGCCACGCATCGCGTCTCCTTCCAGCCTACCAGCGTGCTGCAGAGTGGACACACCCCTCCGACACGCACGCCTCACTGCACGCATTGGCGGAATGTCAAAGAAATAACGCAGCAAAACGCATGAAACGCGCGAGGGGGAACCAGGTAGATCTCATTTCTTCATTTCCTCTGTGTGCTATCGATGGCGAGGTGCTGTTGTGTATTTAACGTGTCACGTGTAGGGCTCAAAGCCCGCAGCAGCAAAACAAAGACTCTCCGGGAGCAAGGGAGAGAAATACGACATCAACGGGCCGACTTCCAGGTCTCGGCCGCCCGCGGCGCGTGTCCCGTGGGCGCGGTGGCCCCCCCGCACCCCCTCGCACCCCGGGGGGTCCGTGGACTCTGAGGTTACGAGGAAAGCGGCGTCGCTTTAAAGCTCACGCGGTCAAAGTTGTTTACCTCTCCGTTACCTCTGACGTCGTGACACACCCCTGTTTGAGGGGCGGGGCTCGCCGTGACAGGCACCGCGGGGCCACCAATCACAGCGCGGGGCACAGCGCGAGCCCTCCTCTGATTGGCGCGCGCAGGGGCTGGGGGGGAAACCCCTCTTTCCCGGAGAGGTCCAGAGGAGGGGGCGGGGCGTAACAAAAAGTAATGGCCATCTATTTGGGTCCTGGAGAAGGAGGGGTATTTCTCGGCGGACTACCGTGGGTGTGATTGAGCTTTCTCGCTGTAAGTGTGGACGTTTCTCCGTCAGTGGAAATCCAGTCGAGCCTCTGCCGTTCCCCCCGTCGGAAGCGGCCGCAGCTCGGTGAGTAAAGCTGAACTTGGCGCCGCGTTTTCGGGTGAAAGCAGCCAGCTAGCCGCGGTAACGTTAGCCACTGCCAGCGCCGCCTGGAAGGGCGGACGAGTTTGACGTTTTCTCTCCCGGGTCTGCGCACATTTCTGTGAGTTTTAGTGCTCTCGCCTCGCGCCAGCGCGCCCCGCCAACATGGAGGGGGGCGCGCGCTGCGCGGACGCGAGCGCGCGCCCTCTCCTTGTTGGCGGGGCGCGCGCAGGGGGGCAAAAGTTGCGCTGAGGTACGAAACTCGCATGCACGGGAGGAATGCTGGAGGCGAAGCTTGGGTTACTGTAACTCACCCGCACGGGAAGCGTGCCTGGCTCGGTCAAAGTGCGTCGTTGTCCCGCCGTGTTTACCCACGTCCTCGCTGCTGTGGGCTGGTCGCGCCTGATGCGTGGAGAGAAAGTCACGGCTGCACAAACAGAGCCACTGCAGGTCAGGTACGAGACCACACGAGGCCCACGCGCTGACGTGCGACATGCTTTTCTGCTTTGTATTGGACAGGATTAACAGCTCGAGGTGAACGGAGGAAGGTTCCAGTCCCGCCTGTTGTTCCAGGGCATGCTCAGGCCCCAGGTGAGCTCTGCTGTACTACTACAGGTACTACTACTGTTCCTGTGTACACAGGTACTACTACTACTACTACTGTACCTGTGTGCACTGGTACTATTACTACTGTGACTGTGTGCACTGGTACTACTACTACTACTGTACCTGTGTGCACTGATACTACTACTGTTCCTATGTACCTGGTACAACTACTGTACCTGTGTACAGAGGTACTACGACTGTTCCTGTGTACATTGGTACTACTACTCTACCTGTGTACAGAGGTACTACTACTCTACCTGTGTACAGAGGTACTACTACTGTACCTGTGTACAGAGGTACTACTACTCTACCTGTGTACAGAGGTACTACTACTCTACCTGTGTACAGAGGTACTACTACTCTACCTGTGTACAGAGGTACTACTAAAGCTGTAATGTCCTCTGTGATCATGTCCTCCTGTTGCTTTGAAGTCACACATTGTTGTTGCACATTCTCTGGGATTATTGCAGCCTTGTGATGTAACGCCGACTTATTGACATATTGTATTCTCAACATAAACACAAGTACTATCTCAAGAATAGAGTAGTGAGTAGTGCGTGACAGGTTGTCAGTGATGCATTCATAACACTGTAACATCAGTATTTTTGAGGAATTAATTGGAAATGTCAGAACTTTACAAACACTTTGCTTGTGTAATGGGTTTTGAACCAAAGGCCGGATTTAAAGGACTGGAAGCAAATTTGCCCGACTGAAAAAGGAATTTGTTTTTCTTTCCAGATTAGAACATTAATTCAACACACACACACACACACACGCAGTAGCTTGGTAGATTTTACATCTCCTTCATGATGACATCATGAATCAGGATGACGCGTTGTCTTTCTTCGTCTTGGACGTGAACGTCTCTGCTGCTCGTCCCTTCAGCGACTCCAAAGGGAACAAACACAACCCGTTTCCCTCGTGACCTTTGTGCTAATTCTCAGCCTGACTGCTTTCTGTCGAACACTCGGACAGGAGCAGGTAGGATGTTGTTTTTACGTCAGCTGCTCAGCGGCACGCCGCTCTGGAGATTAACGCTCACATGTGTTCCCAACTTGTGGAAATTCACAAGACCGCTCTCGTTATTTGTGACAGAACCGGAGACTCGACCCCAACAAATTCAACCAATTTCCCATGATTTTTGTGAGCGTGGCTCAGAGCTCATGTCTTTATGGAGTCTAAGTGCAGCCGGCTGTTCATGGAGGATGGGACGGTCCATCATGGCTCCTGTACAGTGGAGCCCCGTCCCGCCCCCTCCCGTGACTGCAGTAATTGGTTGCTTCCTCTCACATGTAACCTATAGAAAGAAAGAGGCCGCTGTACCTAACTCACATGTACCTGTACCACACATGTGCAGCCGCCTTTGAGACTAACCCAGTGTTGAGCCCCTAATGTCTCTTGCTCCTTAATGACCCGCCGCCGTGGTTAATGGTTTCTAGGCCGAACGCTCCACACGGGTCATATCTGTTGTATATGCAGTGCGGGCCATGCAGAAAACAATGCATCTTCCAGGAAGCCAACAGCAGTGGGTGTGTCTTCAGATCAGTTATCTAAGTCTTTGCAGCGTATCACTAGGTAATACAGGACATTTCACATTTCAGTTGTGTGTTTTCTACCTTTTTTAAAAGTTTCCTGTCATGTCAAAGAAGTATTTCCCCAAAGAGAGCGAGTGTTTTCTGCAGGTTATGTAACGCTGACATGTGGGCTCCCTCGCCCCCCTCGCTCACATGCCTGTTGCCTGTCCCGCTCGGTCAGGTCGGCTCTCCGTGCGCCTGAGAATGTGCATTCTCTGTCAGATTCGACAGAGACATAAACAGGACTTTGTGTGTGTGACCGTGTGTGTGTGTGTGTGTGTGTGTGAGTGTGAGTGGGCCTCTCCCTGCCTCGTCTCTTTCCCCTCTCCAGAGTCCAGCAAGGGGCCCAGCATAAGGGGGCAGGCTGCCGTCACTGCCTCTCTCCCTCCTTACAGGCCAGCACTGGGGCCTGGGCAGGGGGGGTGCAGAGACCATAGGGTTGGACATGTGACCCCCCCCCCCACCGTTCAGCCCATCCCGTGTGGGGCACAGGTCACCTCGTCATGTGGGGCAGCTGGAGTGCAGGAGCTGGAGGTGGAGGCTGAGGGAGGGGGACAGGACTGGACTCGTCTGCTCAGCCAGTTGTTTAGCTGCATTACAGACTCAGTTTGTCTCCTCTGTTGTTGTTGCGTCCACATTGTCTCTTTGTGTCCATTGTTCTGTTTGCCCCTGTCTGCTCTCCCCGTGGACGAGTCCTGAACACAGAGCCTTCTGCGGCCACATCATCATCGTCGTGTCTTCTCCTGAATGCTAATTCATTGGTCCTGTGTTCTTCCTCTCTGACATTATTTGGGGTTTAGATGTTCTTACATGTTGGATTCTCATGTCCATCCAGCCGGGTCGCTCTCTCTCTCTTGTTTTATGTCTCTTCTGGACTCGTAGTGACCCGGCCAGAGGTATGCAGCGACACACATCCTCTCTCTCCCTGTGTGTCTCTCTCTTTCTGTCTCTCTCTCTCTCCCTGTGTGTCTCTCTCTTTCTGTCTCTCTCTCTCTCTCCCTGTGTGTCTCTCTCTTTCTGTCTTTCTCTCTCTCCCTGTGTCTCTCTCTCTCTCTCTCTCTCTCTCTCTCTCTCTCTCTCTCTCTCTCTCTCTCTCTCTCCCCCTCTGTGTGTGTGTGGCTCTCTCTATCTCTTTCTTTCTTTCTGTCTCTGTGTGTGTGTCTTTCTCGCTGTGTCTCTCTTTCTTTCTCTCTCTCTCTCTCTCTCTCTCTCTCTCGCTCTCTCTCTCTCTCTCTCTCTTTCTCTCCCCCCTTTCCCTCTCCCTCTTTCTCTCTCTTTCATCCTTTCTCTCTCTCTGTCCCTCTCTCTGTCCCTCTCTCTCTCTCTCTCTCTCTCTCTCTCTCTCTCTCTCTCTCTCTCTCTCTCTCTCTCTCTCTCTCTCTCTCTCTTTCCTTCTCTTTTCCTCTCAGAGAGACTTTTGGCAGCATGGAACAATTTCAGAACCATTTGTGTGATTGCGTCATGTGACGCAGACGGGAGCTGCTGATTGGCCGGTCAGACGGGACCTCCCCTCCCTCTCCCGCCCCACAGCGATCCCTCTCTCTCCTCTTCCTCCAGCGCTGCTCTGGGTCTGGATGTGATTCTGACTCTTCTGTGTTGGGATGTGGTCTGTAAACTCATTGCTGACATTCTTGGGACGTGATGCCAGAGGTTTTTTATTTCCCGCTTTCCCATTCCTCTTCCTCACGTCTGCGTGCAGTTAAACCCATCCCTCCGTCTGCATCCTCCTCTTCTTCGCTCTGTTGGGTCTCTGTCTGTCCTCGATCTCGCCTCATCGCCCAGCTCCAATGGCTCCACTTAATTAGTTTTGTTAGATGGTGGGCGTGGGTTTTATAATCACTTAATATTGACTTTGATGAAAGTTAATCTAGCATCTGGGCCGCGGTCCAAGTCCTCTTTTACAGCTGAGGTCTCACTCATGTCTCCTCCGTGAGTAGCACCTGAGGAGAAGACCACGGCCGCTCTGCCGCCTGATGATCGCTCGCCTGGGTAATGGCCCGTTTAAAACAAAATGGCGACGACAACAGAAGAAAAGCGTCTCCTTGACGGCTGGCGTTGGACTCCTGCCACGGCCCTCATTCCCGTCTTCATACATCACCGCGGCTCAAACTGCAGCAGCGATTCATGGATCGGCGTATTCTGAAGACGGCGCCGGTTGCGCAACATCATCGGCATGAAGTGTGACTATCTGTCACATTAGCACTCGGCGTGTCTCTTCGCTCGCGCCCTCGGCTTCACGCCGCCTGCAGTCGAGACTCCCTCTGATTGACGTGTGATGTCACTAATGAGAAGCAGCCAGTGAGGCGCTGTCCTCTGGGACGCTGCAGATGGTGAGACAATTAACACTGATTCCACCTGGTGTCAGGTTATGCACACTGAGGGACATTCCTCCAACTCCACCAGTTCAGAAGCAACCAGCTGTTCAATAGTGAATATTTAATAACTGGATGTTTTGTGGAGTTCAGGTTGTAAAAGATATTCTGGGTTTTTTGATGTTGATTTGAATCCAACATTTAATCTTTAGAATCGATGACTTCTCAAATATTTTGCAAGAAGGCCTCTGCCGACAGGGTCTCGTGTTTAGGCCCAAACCAGTACCAGTTCTAACCCAAACCAGTACCAGTTCTAACCCAAACCAGTACCAGTTCTAACCCAAACCAGTACCAGTTCTAACCCAAACCAGTACCAGTTCTACCTCTAACCAGTACCTGGATTAGAAGTGCGTGTCATTTCATCCGTGATGGTAACTGGGAGCAGGAACAGATGAGACAGCGCTGCATGCTAAGCAGCATGCTAAGCAGCATGCTAAGCAGCATGCTAAGCAGCATGCTAAGCTGGCAGGATGGAGCAGAGGAGCCTCGCTGGTCTCCTGCAGCTCTGCCACCACAGCGAGCGCCATGTCTTCGCTCTGCAGCCTCCAGCGGTCCGATGTGCTCATAATTACAGCGAGCCTCATCTCTTGCTCATCAACCACTGCCGCTGTGTACGACTCCCAAACCCCAGAGTGCACATCATCTCTCCTCCTCTTTATTTCTTTATTCATCTGATGGCTTCCGTCTTTTTTAAGAGCTTTTCAGCTGCAGAGCCAAAAGGGCTCGTTGCACACCATGTGGTCAATTCTTCCCTCAACTTGTATGTTAAGTATTCTCAAATAGTCAAAACCTTCAGAGCTAAAAAGATCAATTTTAAAGAACTCAAATATACTGGGGACTATTTTGTGTTTATATTCAGAGTCAAGTCATCCAACAGTTCCTCGTTACAGCTTCTCACTTTCACTTTTATTGAATATCTTTAGCTTTTTCACCGTTTGTTGGACAACACAAGATATTTGGGATTCAGGGAATGGTAAGTTCTCCTCTTTTAATAACAATAGTTCAAACTTTTATTGTTCTTTTCTAGATACACAAAGACGCTTTTCATTCTGAGGTTCATCTGTTGAAATAATCATCAGATGAAAAGTCTCATATTAAACCTCCAGTTCAGAATGATGATGCATCATCACTCGCGTGGAGCATCAGGTCGAACACACACTTTAAGATGAAACACAACAATAGTCTTCAGACAGGCATGCAGTTTAGTTGCCATGCCAACATAGTTTTCCTTATCCCAAGGACAAATGTGCACACACACACACACACACACACACACACACACTAACAACACAAAACACTAAAATTAGCTTCATTTGAGAAAAGGGAGTGAAGCATCAGAGAGAAATCTGCTTCCTCCATGAATAGCCTCTCTCTGAGAAGCTGTCAGAGATGAGACTTTTTTCATATTATTTATAGTTAGCCTGTTATTGAAGTGCCTTATGACTCCTAGATGTATTTTAAGAGAACAGAAACGAGCTGTTTGTGTCGACGGCTGCTCTCTGTGCTCGAACGTTTCCAGTCCTCCTGATGCAGGACATGTGACGGAGAGGTCCCCCCCCTGCTGCTGCTATCAATGCTTGCATCCATATCTGCTGTTGCTCCATCTCTACAGCGCCCTCTGGCCCCGCCCCCTCTGGCCCCGCCCCCACTAGCCCCGCCCCCTCTGGCCTCCTGCACTCGTGCGAGCAGCACTTCCTCTCTCTGTCGGTCACGCAGAGGGCAACAGTCCATCGTCCTCTCAACTCTGTGGTGTGATGGACACATGATGGAGTAACCATGTGACCCGCTAGCGAGGGAAACTGTGTCTTTATGTTCACAGACGTTGAAGTTACCATGATAAGCCAGCATCTTGCTGTGTTGTGCACACAGAGATGCAGCCAGCAGGCGCTCTGGTCCCATCGCTTTGAGCGACAGACTGCAGCCCTGCAGGGAGTGGAAGTATCTCCATGAAGCAATGTGGCGGCCATGAGGCTTTGTGGAAGTGTCTCCTGGTCAAGAGATGCTCCTCCTTCTGCTCCTGGTCGTGAGGCTGAGAGGAGCTTTCTTCATTTCCCTCAGAAGTTCACTTTCACTGTGATTGTCCATGGTTTACAGAGTTCAATACAGACCATAAACAGAGGTCCCAAGAGGGCAATTATGATAACTGTCATGCTCAAACGCTTGGACTAAATTAACACTAATGTTCACGGGAAGGCTGTAATACATCTGTAATTAACGGCAACACTCTACTAATTGAAGTGTTCTAGAAATGAAAGTAAATCCAGAAAGTAGAGGCGTTATTTTATTATATTCTTTATGCAATTCAACTGCATCTGACAAAGAAATGAATGAATTATGTTAATAATTTTCCACTGCTAAGGATGATACAGATCTCCTCTCTATGATCTATAGGCCCTTTAAATAAATCCTCCTTCATTGTATTTCCAGTCTTTCAGCGTGTTTGTGTTCCAGAGTTCTGCTTCCAGGTTAAAAAGGTTTTTCTTTGCAGCTGTCGGCTGAATGCTGGATGGTAGAGATGAGCTGCATTAGAAACGTCTCCCACCTGAACTCTCAGGGAGTTCTTCACATGAAATCTCTGCCAGAGAAATCTGCTGCTTCTTTCATGCAGGAGCAACAGAGAAGAAGTCTGTAGTTCCAGCAGCTTGTAGTTCAGCAGTAGTTTGCTTCGCAGCGCGTCATGAAGCTGCTGAGTTCTCTCTCTGGTCAAAGCGTCTCGCTCCAGTCAGAGCAGCGAGACCTGATCCAACGTCCTGCTGCGCTGTCGGACCGGAAGCTCATCAGAGTGCCAGTGTTTTCATCCTCCTGCTGTCTGCTGCTCTAACACATGCAACATGATTAATATCTCTTATTATTCCTGCAATTACAGATGTGATTGATGCTGCGTACGCGTTGTTTATCATTCAGCAGAAGCCTGAAGCTCTGCACCGAGGCCGTGTGCCAGAGACAGGAATGAGCACAGATCTGGTCTAATAACCTCGTGCATTATTTAGCGCTCTCTCTCAATACTACTGTGCATTTAGTGTAATGGCCTGTCGGGCCCACGCGGCCTCAGAGGACCGGCTGATCGCTGAGGGGATGGGAAGCTAAATGGCTGTTTTTCCTGTTGGTTCACGGTGAGCGACGAGTGTGAAGAGAGAAGAGCTTCCAGGTTCACCACACGGCTGTGCTGTCTCCACCGGGCAGCATGCGTCGCATCACATGCATGACATCACATGCATGACATCACATGCATGACATCACACCCATGACATCACATGCATGACATCACATGCATGACATCACATGCATGATGGCAGTAGGACGGAGCAGCGTCCTGTAGACCTGGTCTGTGTGGTGACGCGGCTGCAGGAACCCAGAAGGGGATAAAACAGATAAAGTGTGACAGACAACACACGTTTTCCTGGTGTGTTCAAGACCCAACTCTGTTCACACTGCAAAGTCATCCTGTGCAACACACCTACCAGCTGGATTACTTGTGTGTGTATATATATATATATATATATATATATATATATATATATATATATATATATATATATATATATATATATATATATATATATATTACATATATGTTATTTATATATATATATATATATATATATATATATTACATATATATTACATATATGTTATGACACTGATATAATAATGTAATAGCATACTTATGCTTGTAGATCTATTAGAATATATTAATATATAAATACAAAATCTATTAAACATGGATAGAATCCAATTCAACAACTTTTTAGTTCCCCGCTTGCTAACAAAGTACTCGCCGCAGGTTGAAAGACTTTGAGGTCAGAAACCTGCACAGGCGCGTTCCCATTGGCTGAGCCCTGACACCTGAACCAGCCGGTCTGCAGAAACCCCGTTAAAGTGTCACAGCGGCGCTTCCTTTCACACCAACTCCAAATAGCCTTGGGGTCTCGGGCCGGCCGGGTTACTCGCCTCATGAAGGCTTCGTGGCGGCGTTTGAAATGTAAAACCTGGTCCCGTGTTTATAGTCATGTGACTGGCAGCGATTGTTGACTAGCGAATAGCCCGCAGAGCGTGCAACATGACTGCTCGCTGCAGCCTTCACAGCCGCGTCAGCTTCCCCTGAGCGAGCAGCTCACCTCTGCCTGGGGGAAGAAACCAGCTGTGCTCTCGATGCAAAGGGCCCTCAGAGTCCAGGTCTCACCCTGAGACGTCATCCGTTCAGGAGCTCACCTGAAGAGACAGGACGAGGCTTCCCTTTGCTGGTTGTGGTCTCGGCCCTTCAGCCGGTCAGAGGCAACACGCGGCCGTGAAGATCCTGTGTTTCCTCCTCTGGGCCGTCTGGAGACGTCGGGACAACACGTCCTGTTGGTGCGATTGGTCTGAAGGCGTCATGGTGCTCGTATGTTCACATCCCTCAGGAGAGAAGCGGCGCTCGCTGGACGATGGAGACGGCGAGCCGAGCGCCGGTTTTTAATTACACGTGAACGATGGAGCGACTTGTCAAAACATTTTAAATTATTCAGCTGGGCCCTCACCTCATTGGCTGTTATGTGAGTTTGTTCAGAGCCCCTCCCCCTCCCCCGGCCCTCATCTCCTCCTTCACTTTCACAAGCAGTGGAAGCGTCTGTCTGTCTGTCTGAGAGGATGCTCCATGGGACAGAGAGGGGACAAGACGTCACTGAAAGACTTCTACATGTTGTTGTAAAGTGAACACTGAACCCGTTATGAAGCTGCAGCCGACTTCCTGTTTTTCTCCTGTTTTTTCAAAACAGTTTGTATAACCAGGAGCTGCTTGATGAGTCTCTCTCTCTCTCTCTCTCTCTCTCTCTCTCTCTCTCTCTCTCTCTCTCTCTCTCTCTCTCTCTCTCTCTCTCTCTCTCTCTCTCTCTCTCTCTCTCTCTCTCAGTGATGGACTCCACAGACGTCAGTACGTCCACTCTGGGCCCGGACGAGTTCGACAGGAATGTGCCGCGGATCTGCGGCGTGTGCGGCGACAAAGCCACCGGCTTCCACTTCAATGCCATGACCTGCGAGGGCTGCAAGGGGTTCTTCAGGTACACACACACACACACACACACACACACACACACTCAGGAGGCCTTGAGCACAACTCATATCACCCTGGTGCAAACAAAGAGATGTGTATTGACGGGTGAGTTATTGACACATGCACACACGAGCATACAAACACAGGTCTTGCATATATAGTACACACACACACACACACACATTACATGTAATTACCACCCACTGTTACATAAGAACACGCACAAGACCACGGACAACATTCGAGCTCACGCTAATGCCCCGAAGCGCAGAGAGAATACCAATGAGCTCGCGCCTATAGGGACACACACACACACACACACACACACACACACACACACACACACACACACACACACACACACACACACACACACGCACACACACACTGGCGTGACTCTTCTTTTACCCCTAGCATCCTCTGCAGTCATCCAGACGCTGTTTCTCTCTTTTATCAAGTTCTACCAGCATGACTGTTATATTTATGATATCAACATAGGTACACACACACACACACACACACACACACACACACACACACACACACACACACACACACACACACACACACACACACACACACACAGAGAGCCTTGACTAAAGTCTTAAGAACGTCCATGAGCCTCATCGGTGTGTGTTTTTGCGCCTGTGTGTGTGTGTGTGTGTGTGTGTGTGTGTGTGTGTGTTAATAGTGTTAGTAAACATGATTGTGTGTTAATAACGCGTGATGTGCTCCCGTGGCTCAGGCGCAGCATGAAGCGTAAGGCCGCCTTCACCTGTCCCTTCAACGGCAGCTGCACCATCACCAAGGACAACCGGCGCCACTGCCAGGCCTGCCGGCTCAAACGCTGCGTGGACATCGGCATGATGAAGGAGTGTGAGTATGGCGCGTCCTCAGGGCGCCGCCGTGAACCTCACACGCCGTTCCACAGGAACGAAATGCTGATATCCACATGTTTGTGGTTGCGTAACGGAGGGACTCCTCCGAGACATCGCATAAACACATCCGACTGTAAATACTCTCATGACACCCCTACCTGTTCTTCAGAGACTGCCGCTGCTGTCAGCTGGTGTGCATTATGTAATATTTGGCCTGGGGTCGGGTGTCTCTGGGTCTTTGCCCCCGTTAGCGTGTTGACGTGTTCTGTGCGAGCGAGCCCAGCATTGTGAGTGTTCTGCATCTGAGGCTGCATCACCTGCTGAGCCTCTCCTCTCCACGCAGCGGTTTGTTTTCCTGCTCTGGAAACAGACGTTTCTTTCTGCCCGTGTTGTTTCTCCCGATGTTTCCGCATATTGTCCCCGGCCTCTTTAAGCAGAGGCCTCTCACTTCCAGCTCCACCTTCTTCCCCCGAGGGCTTCTGGGAAAACACCACGAGGACGGTGGCTCAGACGCAGGAGACGTGTACAAAGAGTGTACAAATATACAAATATACAAGTGTACAAAGAGTGTACAAATATATACGAGTGTACAAATATATACGAGTGTACAAATATATACGAGTGTACAAATATACGGAGGCAGCGGCCGGATGCAAGATAAGATCTCTCTCTTATGGTCTTAAGCTCTCTCTCTCTCTCTCTCTCTGTCTCTCTCTCTCTCTCTCTCTCTCTCTCTCTCTCTCTCTCTCTCTCTCTCTCTCTCTCTCTCTCTCTCTCTCTCTCTCTCTCTCTCTCTCTCTCTGAGCTAATAGTGTTGAGAACAACAAGGAGGAACAGAACAAAGACAAAGCATCACTTGTTCCTTGCAGCAGGGGTCTCCATACGAACATGTCCGTCTCTTCCTCTAGAGAATAACAACCCCCCTCTCCTCCCCCTCCCTCCACCAGCACCACCCAACACCACATTGACATAGCTGCCATCACAGGTGCAAACTGAAAGCCTTTAAAAGCTGTGTGTGTGTGTGTGTGACTCTCTCCCTCTGTGTCTCAGTCATTCTGACAGATGAGGAAGTGCAGAGGAAGAAGGACCTGATTCAGCGGAGGAAGGACGAGGAGGCGCAGCGCGAGGCGGAGAAGGAGGCGCGGCGTCCGCGGCTCAGCGACGACCAGAGTCAGGTCATCACCTCGCTGGTGGAGGCGCACCACAAGACATACGACGACTCCTACTCCGACTTCTGCCGCTTCCGGGTCCGTGTGGTGAACGACGTCATCACATGTCTGTCATCACATGTCTGTCATCACATGTCTGTCACCACATGTCAGTTTAATGATCAGTTTAATGATACAAACCTCAGGACGCTGCATGCACACGACCAGTCTGATCCCATGTTAGCAGCAGATATTCAACAGAACTGGACATCCTGTATTTGTGTGCGAGCGTCAGAGTTAAGAACACACATCGGTCCTCTGTCAGCTGATGAAGGTTGTTGGTTTTTACTGAATCTCAGTATCACATCTCCTCCCCGCTGTGCAGCCTCCAGTGCGCGAGGGTCCGGTGACGCGCAGCGCCAGCCGGGCCGCCTCGCTCCACTCTCTGTCCGACGCCTCCTCCGACTCCTTCAGCCACTCTCCAGGTAACACACACACACACACACACACACATTCTAACTGACTTATTGCAGAAAACATCCTCTTTGAATACGAGGTGACGTCTTGTGACGCGTGAGACGTTCATGTTTGCATGCTGGTGTCCTCAAACTGTTCCGCTGCTTTACTGAGAATCCAGTGGAAACTCTGTGAATCCCCCTTCCCTCCCCCCCCTCCTCCCTCCCCCCTCCTCCCCTCCCCCCCGACACCTGACTCCCACAGTGCACATCAGTTCATTAATGTGTCCGTCGCTAATGGAGCAAACAAAGCGAGGCGCACGGCCCCGTGGCCTCACGCCGACACTCAGCGGGGCCGAGCGGCTGGAAACAAGCGCCGCGCGCTTCACGTGTTGTCGTAGCTGTCGACCTTTCATCTGGCGCCCACCGCCCTGCCGCTCGTGTGCTTTCAGGTCCTTTCCATCAACAAGCCCCCTCTGTTCCTCCATTTGTCTCGGTTATCTCAGCACAGACCGTCTATTCATGTCGTCGTGCTCTCCCTCTGCTCCTCTCTCCTCGCTTCCTTCCTCTGCTCTTCCTTCCTCTGCTCTTCCTTCCTCTGCTTCTCCTGCCTCGCCACAGAGTCGGTCGACGCCAAGATGAACTTCAACAACCTGCTGATGATGTACCACGAGCAAGGCAGCAGCCCCGACTCCAGCGAGGAGGAGGGCTCCAGCTTCTCCATGCTGCCCCACCTGGCCGACCTGGTGTCCTACAGCATCCAGAAGGTCATCGGCTTCGCCAAGATGATCCCCGGGTTCAGGTGTGTGTGTGTGTGTGTGTGTGTGTGTGTGTGTGCGTGTGTGTGTGTGTGTGTGTGTGTGTGTGTGTGTGAGCATGCTGTTGCTAGAGAAGAATTAGCATAACTAATTCACAATGCCCAATTTAAGAAGCAATAAAGCATGCTAGTTAGCAGAAGATGACATGCTAATTGCTAATTCAGTGAGGTGGAGAGGCCTTCATGTTGCCTCAAGGATTGAGCTGCTCAGCATTTGGGGGTCAAAGGTCACTGAGACCTCGCCAAACATGTTTTTGGCTAGAACTCAAGAATCCATATGAGCATTTAACACGACTCCAATGGGAGGACATGGTTACGTGACACTCAGAGGCTCACGGCAGTTGTAGTTTATTCCTCTGAGTGACTCTTTACCTAAATGTGCGTGGAAGACTTTGTACAGCTGCTTGTTGTTCTGCCTGATGAGTCGATATTGTGCCACGGTGATGGCCGCGGTCTAAAGGGCAGAGATTACTGACACACTTTATACTGCAGACAGCTGACGCCTTATGGGAAATGTTTTGATGTTGTGGTGTTGTTCTGCTGGACCAGGTTACACATTTGCTATGGAGATGTTGTGGGTGTGCAGTTCAGCCCTTTAAGCGTGTTAGTAGGTGATTGTGCCACCTTTTGGAAAGGCACAACAGGTTTTAAAGGGATGTGATCTCTTCTGTCCAACAGCCTGAAGGGCCGAGGTCGTTTCCTCAGAGATATGAAGCAGCGTGCAATATCTCAACACGAACATATAACTTAATACAGGAGTATAATATCAGGCCGGCACGTCATGAGTGTGTGTGTGAAGGTTGGTCAAAGTGTTCACACACTGCAGCGCTGCCTTCAGGTGCTCAGGGGCACGCGGGTCACCTGAGCGCTGAGCCGACGGGGCCTGTGTTTCCTGAAAGTTGTCATTCCCGCTGGCAGCGAGTGATGGACGAGGTCGCATTACCTTTCTGTTCACTTCTGCTCCTCAACCAGAGAAACCAGCAGACCTGCAGGTTCACGTCTGCTTCCATGAGGGACGCGCTTCATCACACGGAGCGCACGGGACGAGCTGCTCATGTCCATTACTTTATAATCATAATTTCACTCTCAATCAATTCACAACTTTTAAACTTCACAAGATACACATAACATACTGTAAATCTGGTTTTAGTGTCAGAGGTCACTAAATGTTTCTCTTCTCACTAAATGTTTCTTTTCTCACTAAATGTTTCTCTTCTCACTAAATGTTTCTTTTCTCACTAAATGTTTCTTTTCTCACTAAATGTTTCTCTTCTCACTAAATGTTTCTTTTCTCACTAAATGTTTCTCTTCTCACTAAATGTTTCTTTTCTCACTAAATGTTTCTCTTCTCACTAAATGTTTCTTTTCTCACTAAATGTTTCTCTTCTCACTAAATGTTTCTTTTCTCACTAAATGTTTCTCTTCTCACTAAATGTTTCTTTTCTCACTAAATGTGTCTCTTCTCACTAAATGTTTCTCTTCTCACTAAATGTTTCTTTTCTCACTAAATGTTTCTTTTCTCACTAAATGTTTCTTTTCTCACTGAATGTTTCTCTTTTCTCACTAAATGTTTCACAATGTTTCAAGTCAACCTCAGTAATGAAACATAATGATAAGATATTGAAAGATTGACTCTTGTTAGTTGCCGTTTCGCTGATGACGAGCAGCTGTTCATGTTATTAAAGGAGCATTGTACTCACATGTACAAGCTGCTGTGCATGTGAGGAGCTTTATAGTATTAATATCGCTCTCTGGGCGGCTCCTAACGGGTGCTGCTCTCCGCCCTGCAGGGAGCTGACTGCAGAGGACCAGATCGCTCTGCTCAAGTCCAGCGCCATCGAGGTGATCATGCTCCGCTCCAATCAGAGCTTCAACCTGGAGGACATGTCCTGGAGCTGCGGGGGGCCGGACTTTAAATACCAGATCAGCGACGTCACCAAAGGTCAGTCTGCCGCTGCGAAGACGAGCTGCTGTTGAAGCGCGCTCATCCAGTGCTGCGACCGAAGAGAAGACATGGTGCACAGAGGCTAACTAGCTAACTAGCTAACTAGCTCCTCTCTGGACCACAGAGGGTCCTGATCCGCTGACCGCAAAGCTCTGCTGCGGCCGAATAATGAACATGACTGCAACTCAGAGGTTTTCATAAATATGACTCACAAAAATGAATTCTGCCGCTCTATAAGCGTGCAGTTCTACTTACTGCAGAGGATCTTTAAAACACTCCAGAGTTTCTATATCGATCAGAGGAATACTTTTCAATACGGGCTGTTTTTCAAACTCCACTTAAAAATACCCTGTAGACTGACTGTTGCGTCCTGTAGACTGTCTGTTGCGTCCTGTAGACTGTCTGTTGCGTCCTGTAGACTGTCTGTTGCGTCCTGTAGACTGTCTGTTGCGTCCTGTAGACTGTCTGTTGCGTCCTGTAGACTGTCTGTTGCATCCTGTAGACTGTCTGTTGCGTCCTGTAGACTGTCTGTTGTGTCCGGTAGACTGTCTGTTGCGTCCTGCAGACTGTCTGTTGCGTCCTGCAGACTGACTGTTGCGTCCTGTAGACTGACTGTTGCGTCCTGTAGACTGTCTGTTGCGTCCTGTAGACTGTCTGTTGCGCCCTGTAGACTGTCTGTTGCGTCCTGTAGACTGTCTGTTGCGTCCTGTAGACTGACTGTTGCGTCCTGTAGACTGTCTGTTGCGTCGCGTAGACTGTCTGTTGCGTCCTGTAGACTGACTGTTGCGTCCCGTAGACTGACTGTTGCGTCCTGTAGACTGTCTGTTGCGTCCTGTAGACTGTCTGTTGCGTCCTGTAGACTGTCTGTTGCGTCCTGTAGACTGTCTGTTGCGTCCTGTAGACTGTCTGTTGCGTCCTGTAGACTGACTGTTGCGTCCTGTAGACTGACTGTTGCGTCATGTAGACTGTCTGTTGCGTCCTGTAGACTGACTGTTGCAGACTGACTGTGTTCCTCTGCAGCTGGACACACTCTGGAGCTGCTGGAGCCGCTGGTGAAGTTCCAGGTGGGCTTGAAGAAGCTGAACCTGCAGGAGGAGGAACACGTGCTGCTGATGGCCATCTGCCTGCTGTCTCCAGGTACAGAGGGGAGGAAGGGGCGGGGCATGCACACCTGAAGGAGGGTCTACTGATGCAGGATGCTTCATTAGAGCTTTTATTTTGACATTTCCATTCGATCCTGTAACGGTTCATTTGGGTTGCGTAACAAGAAGACTCCTCCCCGCAGACCGCCCAGGTGTGCAGGACCACGCGCGGATCGAGGCCCTGCAGGACCAGCTGTCCGAGACCCTGCAGGCCTACATCCAGCTGCACCACCCGGGGGAGCGGCTGCTGTACGCCAAGATGATCCAGAAGCTGGCCGACCTGCGCAGCCTCAACGAGGAGCACTCCAAGCAGTACCGCTCGCTCTCCTTCCAGCCCGAGCACAGCCTGCAGCTCACCCCGCTGGTGCTGGAGGTGTTTGGCAGCGAAGTCTCTTAGAGCCTCTGTGTGTGTGTCTGTCTGTGTGTGTCTGTCTGTGTGTGTCTGTGTGTCGTCTATCTCGGCATAAAGACCAAGGTTGTGCGGCGAGCAAGCAGATGTATAGAGACGTAGTAAATAAGGAAACTTCATAGAATACGAATTACACTATAACACACACACACACACACACACACACACACACACACACGCATGCATGCAAACCAACATACATGCATCATTCAGACATACAAACACCTTCTGCCTGTCCACAGTGTGTGTGTCTGTGTTCAAACCAACAACGTGCTGCTTGGGGCGTCGCCGCGCCCGCATCAACATACTCAGTTATTCATTCAGCCATTCAGTTGAGCTACCTCTTTGTTTTACGTCATGTGGAACAGGAACTCTGACACAACCGTTTAGACTCAGATGACTCTTCAGTGCAACAGCAGTGCCTGCACATTAGTTTTGATATCTCATTGCTCCTCTCCATCTGCCTCGTGCGGTCCAAACGCACGCCGCCTGCCTTTCCCCAGAGGAACGCTCGCTGCTTCCTCAAAACGCTTCCGGTACCGAAACACAGCGGCCTCGCGGTCACGCACACGCGTGCCGTTAGGAGGCCGTGAGGATGATCCACTACACGTGTTAGCTACTTCTACTGCTAACTGTCAATCAAACGGAGCCTGCGTTGTGGGTCCAGACTCTTTTGAAAAGGTTTTCATCAGTCGACTCGTTTCTTTCATCGTTTCCTGTAAATAGTTTATTACTACCACGCGTATCCTCAGCACTGTTATCACCCTTTTACTCGACCATGTATTGATATACACCATATCTACTTATGTTATCACAGATTTTAAAGGGCTAAGATGCCAAATCTAACTGGAATAGTAAATTGAGGCCAGAGCAAGGGGCCCGTCGTGTACATACATAGCTGCGTACCATTCTTGGAATCGGCATATATACTGATGTAATTGCAATTGATATTTCTTTCTTTCTTTTTTTTTTTATACATCATTTCACTTTTTGAAAACAATTCCATGAATTGTTCCTCCTCACAGCGAGCTTGGGAAGCTGCTTCAGACCTCCAGATATCAAACCCTTTGTTTCTGACAGGAAGTGGATTTTCTCCTGTGTGCTGCGCCGCCCTCTAGTGGCCGCATGGTGTACATACCAGGTCTATGAATATACATAGGATATGTCCGCTGTACATAGGGCTACATGGATATTTCTCACGGCTAATTCTTTTCAAAAAATATATATGCAAATACAATATTGACCCTTTTCTGTTTCTGCTCTCTTATCATATGTTCTGAGACTATTCTCCTTTGTTTTGACTCTGCTCTTGTTTAGTTGGTAAGAATGAGTTAGAGATGGCTTAACAGGGATTGCTTGTGTATTATCTGTTTAGTGGGTTGATGTATTTGATGTCAAAGGTTATTTTTTTTCCAGAGGACGAGCTGAACGTGCCGCGCTGCTCTCTAATATAAGCCATATAGATCACTAAGCTAGTCCACCTGATGCATTACAGAGCGTCGTGACGATGCCTCCAGAGCCTGGAGATCCTCATTATATAACCTGAACTCATATGCTATTCCTCCACGGCTCTGGGACATAAGCTCGGGCTCATCTGCCTTCTCTCTGCTGTCACTCATCTTCGGCTTCGGCTCGCGGCTTATAAACCAAACTGCCAGCAGAATTGAACCGCTTTGGTCTGCAGGCCGGTGATGCAGGCGTGCTGCATGTGGGATTACGGTCACATGACATCAGATTGGATTCGGCAGAACAGCAGTCATGTGCAGCAATGACGCGAGTCCAAATGTGTTTTTCTTTATCTTTTATTTGCCATCCTGTGATTGGCCGGAAAGGCCCCGCGAGTGCAGACGAGGATCTGTGGTCTTAGCGGACGGCGGCGAGGAGCGCGTGTTGTTGTCGTGAGCGTTGAAGCTCTTCCTCTGTGACGCGGAGACGTCCTGCAGGGCAGAGGTCGCCTCACGGCGTGTGCATGTCTGCATTATATTATTACCTGCGTCCTCATAAGGATGCATAAGCCCGCGCGGTGTGACTGAACTGTGAGGAGTTGAGGACGCACGCCGGGTCTCTGAACACGGACCTGTGAAGTGTTTCAGCCTCGTGGTGGTTTTCTGCATGTTCAGTGTGCAGACATGAGGGTTGATTTAGTTCTGTGTTGTCTTTCAAATGGAGATGCAGGTTTGACGTGTGTGTGTGTGTGTGTGTGTGTGTGTGTGTGTGTGTGTATGTGTGTGTGTGTGTAAACAGCGGGAGACTTGAGGAACATTGTAAGTGCCACAGGGAGAGAACAGGCTCACAGGAGAGATGAACACATGATTATATATCTCTGTAGATGGATAGATTAGCTCAGACAGTCCGTCTGCATGTGGAGCGTCTGCACGGCCTCCAGCGGGACAGCTGTTAGCCGTTAGCTGTTAGCCGTTAGCTGTTAGCCGTTAGCTGCTCATACTGGAAACCCGTCAGTGGAGACCTACCGCTGGTTCTCTCCTCCCCGCCGTTTCCTCGTCAGCGTAACTCTGCAACGCGACTCGTGGCGCACGACCACCAGCAAGCTTTACGCTTCGTTATGAGGAGACATTTTTTAAAGTTCTTTTGTATAACTATTCCCATTACAAATCCTGTCTGTGGAAACGGTTGTCTGTCTCCCAGACGAAGGCCTCCAGCCTTCTGTTGTTGTTGTTGTTGTTGTTTGTTCTTCCCATCCGGACAGGGATTGTAATGGAATCGACTTAATTTAGCTCTTACAAAACGGAGTGTTCACAATGGATGTACACCATAATCTACCTAAAAACCTACCTCTTTTAGCTCAGATTTTGCTTTAGCATTAAGCATTTGCCTCTGTTTTTACTTTTGTAATATTTGTATTCATGTTGGTATTTATTGCTGTCTAATGAGTCATACTTCAATGATTACCTCAGAGATATCTCACAGATTTGGGAGAGTCCAGCTAATGAAGTCATAGTTGTTTTTGTTTTTGTACAGTCTTTTCTTCTCGGACTTAGCATTGCCTGTTTTGTTTTTTGTTTTTTTACGCACAAAATACCGGGAGTGTTTTTAATACAGTGCCTGCACTCTGACCAGCAGGCCGGGGGGGGGGGGGGGGGTCTCTGCATCTTGGTCCTTTTGGACTTCTGGGTAATTGTTTTTGCAACCGATGCAACTCATCTGATTGCCATGCTGCTGATATGGAGCGTGACTTCGTCGTGGTGGAGGTCAGGAGAGGGTGAGGAGAGCAGTGTGGCAGCAGGAGGGGCTGTTAGCGGTTAGCTGTTAGCGCTGCAGACGCCATCTTGTCCCTCTCATCCCCCGAACCCTCTCCTCCTGCACCTTCATCATCCCCGCCATGCGTGGTCTAACAAGGGGAACTCTACATCCATGCAATGCTGCTTTTATCTGGAGCATCGCCAAGTTGTGCGCGGCCGAGTCTCCACGCCGCCGCGAGGCGCCGGCCTCCTCGTCTTTAGACCCGCACGGCTTCGCGGTGCTCTCTGGGAAAACAAGTCCTTCTTAGATCCTAGTGTCCTAATAACGGAGAACTACTCACTTTAGTGAATTTAATCCAAGTTTATGTTGTATTCATGTCAAACTGCTTCAGGTAAACACTGAATAAGATACTCTATCGATCAGTGAATACTGAGGAACAATGTCGCCGGGGTCACATGACCCTGATCCGTGTGCCATGTGACCTGCAGGAGGAAGCTCTTCCTCACGAGGAAGACGGCCTCTTCGTACTTAGCCACGCAGTGATTTTCTATAAGAATGAATTAGAATTTGGCATTTAATTCACCCCTTTATTGTTTATTGTGAACCAAATCATGTCACTTTAAATTAAAATGCCTGAACCAACGAAAGCACTTAATGTTTTGTTTTAAACGTGATCTGAATCCAGCGCCTTGAGCGTCAAGTGTCCAATTATCAAAAGAAACGTCTTGTCACCTAAATTCTATTGTAAATGCAATTAATCTATTGTCTTGTTTGTTTTTTCAAAGAGCTTCTTTTTTTCTATTATAAATTGGTGTTTATGTAATGTTATTTTTGTCAGATGTTTTGCAAATCAAAAATAAACCGGTGTACATAGCAGTGGCCTCCTGTGTGATTGTCTGTGTATTACATATGTAATGAATATGTATTTAATATGTAGTATGTCCTGCAGCCTCATGTACCGCCAGCTGAAGCAAAGGAACATGATTACACATTATTCCTGTTATTGCATCAACACTTTAACTTCCGGTGAAGAGTGGAAGTTATTATAAACACAATGCACTCCAGTTCATTAATATTACTGGATAGCTGAATGAATCATAATTCATCACATTGCAGAAGTAACGCAGGATTCAGTTGAGCTGCATACGCTGTGTTTTGGAGTTTATTGTTATAGTTATTTGGGGTAAAGTGAGTTAGAAGAGTAACATAAACGATACGCTTCATCTTTAAACATAACACATGTTTTAGTGTTCGTTGTGTTCTGCATGTGTTTCCTCTTCTGTCGGCAGAGTCGATCCTTCCTGTCTCCCGTCGGTCCCATTGAGAAACCTTGGATCCTGCTCTCCACCAGAGGGCGCTGTCTCTCGGCCCGTGGGCCCCGTTGACCCCATGACCTCTGATTCATGGCTGAAGATAAGCAGAAGCAGTTGTGATGGTTGAGGTCCTGCACCGGCTCACCGCAGAGAGACACACACTCGCTCACGGTCGACACAACGGACACGAGGACAACGTGCCGGAAGAGATTTCAGCTCACCTCGGCTCCCTCGGTCATGCAGGCGGCGAGATTGCACGAGCGCTGATGTGCAGGAGCAGCAAATAAAAGGTTATCAGAGCAATCCAGTCGCTGCGTGACAGTTAGTTGTCAGAGAGCACAGCACTTCTTTTGCCTGCTGATAAGGTGCGCTGGTGCGGTCGGCTGAGCCGTTGCTCTGAGGTCTGACAGGGAGGAGGGCGTCCTGGAGGTGAGGCCTGCAGGCTGCTGCTCGGGACGCCGGCGAGGCGCTGCAACGCATGCGCCTGTACACGGGGGAGTACTTCTGGGTCAGCAGCCTCCTGGTGCTGCAGCTGTGCAGAGGACCGTCCACATTGAAAGAGTCGCATCCTTTTGTTCTACATCTTGAATCAAACGGCACTGATTCACTGCTCATGAGCCGCCGCCGTGTCTGCAGCTCTGGAGAGTCATGAAGACGATCAACATCTCAACGCTGAGGGACGTGTCCTCCACACTGAAGCTGCAGACATCAGATTAGTGCAACGGTGGCTCCCAAAGTTCCAGAAAGTCTGATTCCAGATTATAAAACGTGAACGTGTCGATGTTTCCCTGAAGGAGACGCACGTTATGATTCATGCTGCTTCTCTGAAAGCCGGGTGGCAGCAGGACAGTTGGGGAGGGTGAGGCAGCGTCTCTTGAGATAACACACACACACACACACACACACACACACACACACACAGAGGGTCCTGCATGTATTTCTGTCTCTGGGTGAACGAACAGACTGAGAGGAGAATACTTCATCTAGATAAGAAGAAGCAGTATTACCAACGTGTAAAAATACTTTGTTGCAGTCAAAAGTACAATCAAAAGTACTTGTTATTCACAGTACTTTTAGTATCATTGCTGC
>NW_027176176.1:723305-745805 GCF_023055335.1 Clinocottus analis | reverse complement strand
TTACTGCTCTGAACACGTTACTGTGATGAACACGTTACTGCTCTGAACACGTTACTGCTCTGAACACGTTACTGCGATGAACACGTTACTGCGATGAACACGTTACTGCGATGAACACGTTACTGCTCTGAACACGTTACTGTGATGAACACGTTACTGTGATGAACACGTTACTGCGATGAACACGTTACTGCTCTGAACACGTTACTGCGATGAACACGTTACTGCGATGAACACGTTACTGTGATGAACACGTTACTGCGATGAACACGTTACTGCGATGAACACGTTACTGCGATGAACACGTTACTGCGATGAACACGTTACTGCGATGAACACGTTACTGCGATGAACACGTTACTGCGATGAACACGTTACTGCGATGAACACGTTACTGCGATGAACACGTTACTGCGATGAACACGTTACTGCGATGAACACGTTACTGCGATGAACACGTTACTGCGATGAACACGTTACTGCTCTGAACACGTTACTGCGATGAACACGTTACTGCGATGAACACGTTACTGCTCTGAACACGTTACTGTGATGAACACGTTACTGTGATGAACACGTTACTGCGATGAACACGTTACTGCTCTGAACACGTTACTGCGATGAACACGTTACTGCGATGAACACGTTACTGCGATGAACACGTTACTGCGATGAACACGTTACTGCGATGAACACGTTACTGCGATGAACACGTTACTGCGATGAACACGTTACTGCGATGAACACGTTACTGCGATGAACATGTTACTGCGATGAACACGTTACTGCGATGAACACGTTACTGCGATGAACACGTTACTGCGATGAACACGTTACTGCGATGAACACGTTACTGTGATGAACACGTTACTGCGATGAACACGTTACTGCTCTGAACACGTTACTGTGATGAACACGTTACTGTGATGAACACGTTACTGTGATGAACACGGTACTGTGATGAACACGGTACTGTGATGAACACGGTACTGTGATGAACACGTTACTGCGATGAACACGTTACTGCGATGAACACGTTACTGCGATGAACACGTTACTGCGATGAACACGTTACTGCGATGAACACGTTACTGTGATGAACACGTTACTGCTCTGAACACGTTACTGTGATGAACACGTTACTGCGATGAACACGTTACTGCGATGAACACGTTACTGCGATGAACACGTTACTGCGATGAACACGTTACTGTGATGAACACGTTACTGCGATGAACACGTTACTGTGATGAACACGTTACTGCGATGAACACGTTACTGCGATGAACACGGTACTGTGATGAACACGTTACTGCGATGAACACGTTACTGCGATGAACACGTTACTGCGATGAACACGGTACTGTGATGAACACGTTACTGCGATGAACACGGTACTGTGATGAACACGTTACTGTGATGAACACGTTACTGCGATGAACACGGTACTGTGATGAACACGTTACTGTAAGAGGGATTTAATACATAATACACTGTTTTAAAAAAAAAAAATCTAAGAATTAATCGGCAATTATTTTAATAATTCATTCATTCTTATACATTTAAAGAAGAATGAAACTTTTCCTCAGCAGAAATGTTCTGGTTCTTCTCTCATGGCCTCTGTGGTTTAAAGCCCATCTCAGGGATCTGAACCCATGATGTTTCACTCTGTGCTGACGTTTCAGAGAGAAAATGAAACCTGAAGCCAGACGACATTCAGCTTGATGAACTGGCTGATGTTCATGTTGATGAACGATGGACGTCTGGCTGTGAGGAAGAGGAGGAGGAGGAGGAGGAGGAGCAACAGGTCAGACGCTGCCTCTCTGTCAGCTGAGGACGCAGACATCAGGTCCACTGTGTTTCAAAGCATCTTGTGTGTGTTGTGAGTTCTGACGCTCTCAACGGTTCTCTGCAGAACATCCACGAGGAGTCTCTGTTTGTTTCTGGAATATTTGTTAAGAAAGTTTCTCCCAAGTTTGTTTTTAAGAAGTTGGATTTCCAAACAGCTGCGAGGAGTCTTCCTCAGCAGCGAGGAGGAAGGAGCATCATGTCTCCCAACAGGCTGTTTTAATGTTTAGAGAACAAACAGCATTCATCTGTACATCGCCCCCGTGTGGCAGAGTGTGCGTACTGCAACACACTGCTTTAATGGAGACTGAAGCACTTTGTGGAAGTTTATTCATCCAGAACTAAACTGAGGAAGGAAATATGAATTCATATTAATGTTAACGATACATTGTTGCCTTCTCTGCATTCCTTTGCATTGTTAACCAGATCATATTATCTCTTCTCATGAGTCAAACAGTCCTCGTTATGATTAAATCTCTCATCATGTTTGGACGTTTCACTTGTTCAGAGTGATAAAGAACATGAGCCATGACGTCACAGCAGCTCTGTTCACTAAGACACAAGACTTTAAAGACACGTTTTCTCCTAAAGAGGCTCACGCTGTTCTGCTCTGCGTGTTTTGACCTTTTCCCACAAGCGTGCTCGCAGAGTGTGAAGGCGTCGTGAAGCGACACTTTCCAGCATCACTCAGTTTCCAGAAAAACAGGCGAGCGCTGTTCAACACACACACACACACACACACACACACACACACACACACACACACACACACACACACCGCACAGCGAGCAGCGACTTCAAAGTCACCACAGCTGCCGGCGGCGCTCGGCGAGGCCCACCTGAACACCTGCAGGGGGAGGAGTCAAAACCACTGTTTTAAATACGCAATGGAGCTTTATTTCTTTCATGTAAATAAGATAATGATCTGTAGATACTTAGTGTACTTCATCCTACATTAACTGGTGAGTTAAAGCTAAATGAACAGATGTGTGTGTGTCAGCATGTGCAGAGCAGCTAAAAACAACACTGACATCACCTCATAAAGTTGTTGTGTCTCCATCTCCAGAGGAATGTGGCTCTGCAGCTCCGTCAGTTCACCGCAGTGAACTCTGTCTGCCGGTCAGTGAGGCATGTGGTGAACAGGTGAGGCTGCAGAGCGCAACACAAACCTCCTGAGCACCTTGAAGAGAGAAACACAGGGAGACAAAACGGTAACGGTGAAGTAACAATGAACTAAAGAAGAAAAGATAACGACAGAGACAGGAGAGCTCTGTGTGCAGGTCTGAGGGTGCTGTGTGCAGGTCTGAGGGTGCTGTGTGCAGGTCTGAGGGTGCTGTGTGCAGGTCTGAGGGTGCTGTGTGTGTGTGTGTGTGTGTGCGCAGGTCTGAGGGTGCTGTGTGCAGGTCTGAGGGTGCTGTGTGTAGGTCTGAGGGTGCTGTGTGTAGGTCTGAGGGTGCTGTGTGCAGGTCTGAGGGTGCTGTGTGCAGGTCTGAGGGTGCTGTGTGTAGGTCTGAGGGTGCTGTGTGTAGGTCTGAGGGTGCTGTGTGCAGGTCTGAGGGTGCTGTGTGCAGGTCTGAGGGTGCTGTGTGTGTGTGTGTGCTGTGTGCATGTGTGTGTGTCGGGTAGGCCGGCCCCCTGGATGGGAACACAGCCGTCGCCTCCTCCAGCACCAGGACATGTTGGTCTGATATCTCCACGGTCACAGTGATGTTCTGTGGCGTTTCCGTCGGTGACTCCTCCCCCATCAGCTCATTGTCCACATCAAAGCGTCTCAGAGCGATTACTCATCAACAACAGCCTCCAGCGAGCGTCCCGGTGTTGGCTGATGTGCATCTATTGTGCATCTTTTCCTCTCTCTAGTCACGTCTTCCCCTGCTGCCTCCTCTCTGACTCTTCCTGGCGGTGCGCCCTGCTGCTGCTCCCTCCATCACCAGCTGCATTCCTCTCATTCCTGCTGGCTTCCTGTGGCTGGAAGACCAGTGAGTCCTGCTGGCCACAGAGAGTCCGACCATGTGTGTCTCTTCTTCCCTGCTCTGCTTCAGCTTTTAAATCCTCTCTGTATGAAAGTCTCTGAGCGTCGCTATGAGGAAGACTCTTCTGGAGCATCTTCCTCACACTCAGTGTACTGAGGGTCTGCTGACGGCCCGACTTCCTCATGAGAGCAGAGACGTGGAGGAGATGCAGTTTGCTTTTGCAATGGACACAACGCCATTCTCCAAACTTGTAAAAGTACTACTGCTCTGCAAAAAGCTTTCACACAAAGTATAAAACACCTCGTCCAGTCACCAAGCGTCCTCTGCTGGAAATGAGATCCAGTGACTAGTGACTAGTTACCAGTGACCAGTGACCAGTGACCAGTGGCCAGTGGACTAGTGACCAGTGACCAGTGACTAGTGACCAGTGACTAGTGACTAGTGACCAGTGACTAGTGACCAGTGACTAGTTACCAGTGACCAGTGACTAGTGACCAGTGACCAGTGACTAGTGACCAGTGACTAGTTACCAGTGACCAGTGACCAGTGACCAGTGACCAGTGGACTAGTGACCAGTGACTAGTGGACCAGTGACCAGTGACTAGTGGACCAGTGACCAGTGACTAGTGGACCAGTGACCAGTGACTAGTGACCAGTGACTAGTGGACCAGTGACCAGTGACTAGTGACTAGTGACCAGTGACTAGTGACCAGTGACTAGTGACTAGTGACTAGTGACCAGTGACTAGTGACCAGTGACCAGTGACTAGTGACCAGTGACTAGTGACCAGTGACCAGTGACTAGTGACCAGTGACTAGTGACCAGTGACTAGTGGACCAGTGACCAGTGACTAGTGACCAGTGACTAGTGGACCAGTGACCAGTGACTAGTGACCAGTGTGTGTGTTGAGCAGCTTCAGGAGGCTCATCTTCATGGACCCAACCACAGGATTTAGTTTTTGGCAGAGAAAGGGGGAGGGGGGGGGCTGAGAGGCAGTGAGAGTTCAGTTAGGGAGCCACGCTGTCTATATTAAGTCAATTTTGTGTGTGTGTGTGTGTGTGTGTGTGTGTTTGTGTGTGTGTGTGTTTGTGTGTGTGTGTGCATATTGTCCGTGAACATTTGCCTTCGGCTTCACCACATCAGGTGGTCAGATCCCAGAATAAAAACAGAGAACCATCAGGAAGAAGACACACAATAGAGTAACACAACATGTTGTTGGATGAGCAGTATAACAACAACTCCATGAAGCTGCAGTGTACACACATGTTGTCATGTGGTGCAGAGGTTGAGGCTCTGCAGCACAGCTGCACACACAATGTGATGTTCAGTGTTAGGATGGTTTTATGTGTTTTAATCTGCGGCTCTTTAAAGACCAAATGTATATTTCTGACGCGTTAAACTCAGTTTACACAGTTAGATAGAGAGTTATGTAGCACAACAACACCTACACACACACACACACACACACACACACACACACAAATATATATATATATATATATATATATATATATATATATATATATATATATATATATATATATATATATATATATATAAATATATATATATATATATATATATATATATTTATATATATATATATATATACACATTGTTCCTTTATTACTTTTACACACACACACACACTCACACACACACACACACACACACACACACACACACCCACACACACACACACACACACACACACACACACACACACACACACACACCCACACACACACACACACACACACACACACACACACACACACACACACACACGCCCCCATGACGCTCTCCTCCCACACGGAGCGCGCGCCCCGCAGCAGGTTCAGTAACGGGATCACATCGCGTGCAGAGTTTAAAACAGTCAGAGGAGCTTTAACTTTGTAAAACTAAAGAAGAAGAGACCAAGATGACGTCGACGCTTTCCTCCGTGTTTCCCGCGCGCGCGCAGGCTGTCGGACCCGCAGCGGGCGCGTGAGCCGCGTCGCGTGTGACCGGGAAGCGGCTGCGTTGTTTCATGTCGGCGGCGCGGGAGACCCGCTGCGCGTGAACGGCTCACCGGAGCGGACTGCGACCCTTGCTGCAGGTGTAGGGCTCACCTGCTGACGTCACACCCTGCAGGTACACGCGCTCCCTCTCGTCTGAAGTCAAGCTCTGCAGCCGTTAACACGGTTCACAGCATGAGGTGCTGACTCAGAGTCACACGCTGCAGGCTGAGGACCATCACGGGCTGTACTCATCTCAATCCGACGAACTGGCATCATGAGCATGTTAAAGTGGTAAATCGGGTTAATAATGACGTCATTACGGGATTACGGCCTCATCGTGAGAACTATTAGAGAACTGAAGAGTTGGACTCTTTCACTGCTGCAACACACGTCTGGTGGCTTGTTGGACCAGCGTGTGTGTGTGTGTGTGTGTGTGTGTGTGTGTGTGTGTGTGAGTGTGTGTGTGTGTGTGTGTGTGTGTGTGTGAGAGAGAGAGAGAGAGAGAGAGAGAGAGAGAGAGAGAGAGAGAGAGAGAGTGTGTGTGTGTGTGTGTGAGAGAGAGAGAGAGACCTGTAGCCTCCTGATAAGTCCGAAAAATGAAACTTCCATAAATGTCGACACGGTGTCAGTGTGTGTATGAAGAGGAAAACCTTCAGTTTCAGGTATTTTAATTAATTATAATTACAAACAATACTGATTTTGCTTCAATCATAATAATCAGCCCTCCATGGTCCTCTACATCAATAACGTTCATGTAGAAGAGTGTGATGTCACACACGTTCATGTAGAAGAGTGTGATGTCACACACGTTCATGTAGGAGAGTGTGATGTCACACGTTCATGTAGAAGAGTGTGATGTCACACACGTTCATGTAGGAGAGTGTGATGTCACACACGTTCATGTAGAAGAGTGTGATGTCACACGTTCATGTAGAAGAGTGTGATGTCACACACGTTCATGTAGAAGAGTGTGATGTCACACGTTCATGTAGAAGAGTGTGATGTCACACACGTTCATGTAGAAGAGTGTGATGTCACACGTTCATGTAGAAGAGTGTGATGTCACACACGTTCATGTAGAAGAGTGTGATGTCACACACGTTCATGTAGAAGAGTGTGATGTCACACACGTTCATGTAGGAGAGTGTGATGTCACACACGTTCATGTAGGAGAGTGTGATGTCACACGTTCATGTAGAAGAGTGTGATGTCACACACGTTCATGTAGAAGAGTGTGATGTCACACACCTTCATGTAGAAGAGTGTGATGTCACACACGTTCATGTAGGAGAGTGTGATGTCACACACGTTCATGTAGGAGAGTGTGATGTCACACACGTTCATGTAGAAGAGTGTGATGTCACACGTTCATGTAGAAGAGTGTGATGTCACACACGTTCATGTAGGAGAGTGTGATGTCACACACGTTCATGTAGGAGAGTGTGATGTCACACGTTCATGTAGAAGAGTGTGATGTCACACACGTTCATGTAGGAGAGTGTGATGTCACACGTTCATGTAGAAGAGTGTGATGTCACACACGTTCATGTAGAAGAGTGTGATGTCACACACGTTCATGTAGAAGAGTGTGATGTCACACACGTTCATGTAGGAGAGTGTGATGTCACACACGTTCATGTAGGAGAGTGTGATGTCACACACGTTCATGTAGGAGAGTGTGATGTCACACACGTTCATGTAGGAGAGTGTGATGTCACACACGTTCATGTAGAAGAGTGTGATGTCACACACGTTCATGTAGAAGAGTGTGATGTCACACACCTTCATGTAGAAGAGTGTGATGTCACACACGTTCATGTAGGAGAGTGTGATGTCACACACGTTCATGTAGGAGAGTGTGATGTCACACACGTTCATGTAGAAGAGTGTGATGTCACACGTTCATGTAGAAGAGTGTGATGTCACACACGTTCATGTAGAAGAGTGTGATGTCACACGTTCATGTAGAAGAGTGTGATGTCACACACGTTCATGTAGAAGAGTGTGATGTCACACACGTTCATGTAGGAGAGTGTGATGTCACACACGTTCATGTAGGAGAGTGTGATGTCACACGTTCATGTAGAAGAGTGTGATGTCACACACGTTCATGTAGAAGAGTGTGATGTCACACACGTTCATGTAGAAGAGTGTGATGTCACACACGTTCATGTAGGAGAGTGTGATGTCACACACGTTCATGTAGGAGAGTGTGATGTCACACACGTTCATGTAGGAGAGTGTGATGTCACACACGTTCATGTAGGAGAGTGTGATGTCACACACGTTCATGTAGGAGAGTGTGATGTCACACACGTTCATGTAGGAGAGTGTGATGTCACACACCTTCATGTAGGAGAGTGTGATGTCTCTCTGGCCTCCAGACGTAAAGTAATCATGTGATTCATGTAATCGAGCTGCTGCAGTGTTGTGTTGACCTGCTGGTGGCAGAAAGCTGGTTTCCTGTTGCATTGTGGGTAACACTCTAATAGAGATACATATGGCTCTCTCTGCAGGTACAGTTTAAAAAACATATAATAATCAAATAACAACATAATTGCCAATTTATTGTCTGTCCATCAGCTAATGCCTTGATTGATTGATTGGTTGGTTGATTGATTGATTGGTTGATTTGCGTGCATGAGCACACGAGGACGAAGCCTCCAGGCCGTCCTCCTTCACGTGGTCTCCATGTTGGGTTCACCTCTGTGTGGTGAAAGTAACACCAACCTTTTCCAGGACAGGTAACCTTTAAAGGGCCGGCGTGTCCTCAGCGTGAGCCTCAGCGCTGACAATAGGGACAGTGTTCTGGACCGGCCGAGGCCCAGATCACGTTTCCTGTTCCTGGTTTAAGATCAGCTGATAGAAACTCTGCAGTGCATCATGGGAGAAGGTGCATGGTGGGGATGCTGCACGGACTCCTGACCTGAACCTGCACTGCCTCCTATGAAGAGCATGAATGAAGTTAGGTGGAGTTGGCTCAAGTGTGACTACTGGAGGGCAGAGTCCAGCTGATCAGTGTCTGGTGGTCCTGGAGGTGTCTGATGATCCTGTAGGTGTCTGATGGTCCTGGAGGTGTCAGATGGTCCTGGAGGTGTCTGATGATCCTGTAGGTGTCTGATGGTCTTGGAGGTGTCTGATGGTCCTTTAGGTGTCTGATGGTCTTGGAGGTGTCTGATGGTCTTGGAGTTGTCTGATGGTCCTGGAGGTGTCTGATGGTCCTGTAGGTGTCTGATGGTCTTGGAGGTGTCCGATGGTCTTGGAGGTGTCCGATGGTCCTTTAGGTGTCTGATGGTCCTGGAGGTGTCCGATGGTCCTTTAGGTGTCTGATGGTCCTGGAGGTGTCTGATGGTCCTGTAGGTGTCTGATGGTCCTGGAGGTTTCTGATGGTCCTGGAGGTTTCTGATGGTCCTGGAGGTGTCTGATGGTCCTGGAGGTGTGTGATGGTCCTGGTGGTGTCTGATGGTCCTGGAGGTGTCTGATGGTCCTGGAGGTGTCTGATGGTCGTCTTTTCCTCGTGTTCACAGCGACATGAACGGCAGCTTGACCTCTGACCCTGAGGTGGAGGAACATCACAGACATGACGCCTCTGAGAAGAGAGGAACCTCGTGTGAGGGAGTGGACGCTTCATGTCAAGGCATCGTACGTTGTAGCTGCATAAACCTTTGTGAAAAAGGAAAGAAGTGCACGATGCTGGACAAGGATTCCTCGCATTGTTTGTAAAATAGTAGTAATATTAGTTGATTGATTGACAGATAATTCATTTGGAGCATTGAGTGTTTGTGTTTCTGGCCTCACGTCACACTAGCATCAGTTAGTTCATGAAATAAACCTGTAAATATAGCTGATCAATATGATGCTTATTGACAGCCACGAGCACACACACACACACACACACACACACACACACACACACACACACACACACACACACACACAGAAGCACGTTGGAGCAATTGGGAATGCTATTAATACACAGTATATGCACACACACACGCCACACACTCATAAAAACAAGTGGTGCGATGCTATTAATGAATTGAGAAACATCCATTCAGCTCAGTGTCCTGAAGCACACACACACACACACACGCACACACACACACACAGACACACACACACACACACACACACACACACACACACACACATGCACACATGCACTTCCTGACAGAAACACAAGTGGTGACTGACAGGTGACACTATAAATACACCTCGTGGGTGCATGTACTGAACGTTGCACAAAGAGCCACAGTGCTCCTTCAAAAGAGACAAATGTGCACTAATAATACACACACACACACACACACACACACACTGACGCCAGTGTTTAGGTGTGTGTGTGTGTGTATGTGTGTGTGTGCACCTCAACTGTCGCACAAGCAGATCGACTTATGCAAACACAAAGACCTGCTGTACACTCAAAGGAAACAACTGCACGCTATTAATATCTTGGCGCGTATGGGACGGACACACACACACACACACACACACTCACACACACACACACACACACACACACACACACACACACACTCACACACACACACACACACACACACACACACACACACACACACAGATTGATACTCCAGCTGCTCGGAAGCAGAGGGACAGAATGTCCCCAACAGCTGTGGATTCCTCTGAATGTGAGGACGGGAAACCCACGGCGAGGTGGTGAAGGTGTGTGTGTGTGTGTGTGTGTGTGTGTGTGTGTGAGTGTGTGTGAGTGTGTGTGTGTGTGTGTTTGTGTCTCAGACCTCCTGCTCTTTCTGCTTGGTTGGGAACCCGAGCAGCCTTAAACCTGCAGCCTGCAGTGTTTATGTAGACAAACAGTAGGAAGTAAATACAGGACATATAAATACTACTGCAGGACATATAAATACTACTGCAGGACATATAAATACTACTGCAGGACATATAAATACTACTACAGACATATAAATACTACTGCAGGACATATAAATACTACTGCAGGACATATAAATACTACTGCAGGACATATAAATACTACTGCAGGACATATAAATACTACTGCAGGACATATAAATACTACTACAGACATATAAATACTACTGCAGGACATATAAATACTACTACAGGACATATAAATACTACTGCAGGACATATAAATACTACTACAGACATATAAATACTACTGCAGGACATATAAATACTACTGCAGGACATATAAATACTACTGCAGACATATGAATACTACTGCAGGACATATGAATACTACTACAGACATATAAATACTACTACAGTACATATAAATACTACTGCAGACATATAAATACTACTACAGACATATAAATACTACTGCAGGACATATAAATACTACTACAGGACATATAAATACTACTACAGACATATAAATACTACTACAGACATATAAATACTACTACAGACATATAAATACTACTACAGACATATAAATACTACTGCAGGACATATAAATACTACTACAGGATATATAAATACTACTACAGACATATAAATACTACTACAGACATATAAATACTACTACAGACATATAAATACTACTACAGACATATAAATACTACTGCAGGACATATAAATACTACTACAGGACATATAAATACTACTACAGACATATAAATACTACTACAGGACATATAAATACTACTACAGGACATATAAATACTACTACAGGACATATAAATACTACTACAGACATATAAATACTACTACAGACATATAAATACTACTACAGGACATATAAATACTACTGCAGGACATATAAATACTACTGCAGGACATATAAATACTACTGCAGGACATATAAATACTACTACAGACATATAAATACTACTACAAGACATATAAATACTACTGCAGGACATATAAATACTACTACAGACATATAAATACTACTACAGACATATAAATACTACTGCAGGACATATAAATACTACTACAGGACATATAAATACTACTACAGGACATATAAATACTACTACAGACATATAAATACTACTACAGACATATAAATACTACTGCAGGACATATAAATACTACTACAGACATATAAATACTACTACAGGACATATAAATACTACTGCAGGACATATAAATACTACTACAGACATATAAATACTACTACAGGACATATAAATACTACTACAGGACATATAAATACTACTGCAGGACATATAAATACTACTACAGACATATAAATACTGCAGGACATATAAATACTACTACAGGACATATAAATACTACTGCAGGACATATAAATACTACTACAGGACATATAAATACTACTGCAGGACATATAAATACTACTACAGACATATAAATACTACTACAGGACATATAAATACTACTACAGGACATATAAATACTACTGCAGGACATATAAATACTACTACAGACATATAAATACTACTACAGGACATATAAATACTACTACAGGACATATAAATACTACTGCAGGACATATAAATACTACTACAGGACATATAAATACTACTACAGGACATATAAATACTACTACAGGACATATAAATACTACTACAGACATATAAATACTACTACAGGACATATAAATACTACTGCAGGACATATAAATACTACTACAGGACATATAAATACTACTGCAGGACATATAAATACTACTACAGACATATAAATACTACTACAGGACATATAAATACTACTACAGGACATATAAATACTACTACAGACATATAAATACTACTACAGGACATATAAATACTACTACAGGACATATAAATACTACAGGACATATAAATACTACTACAGGACATATAAATACTACTACAGGACATATAAATACTACTACAGGACATATAAATACTACAGGACATATAAATACTACTACAGGACATATAAATACTACTACAGACATATAAATACTACTACAGACATATAAATACTACTACAGGACATATAAATACTACTACAGACATATAAATACTACTACAGGACATATAAATACTACTACAGGACATATAAATACTACTACAGACATATAAATACTACTACAGGACATATAAATACTACTACAGGACATATAAATACTACTACAGGACATATAAATACTACTGCAGGACATATAAATACTACTACAGGACATATAAATACTACTACAGGACATATAAATACTACAGGACATATAAATACTACTACAGGACATATAAATACTACAGGACATATAAATACTACTACAGGACATATAAATACTACAGGACATATAAATACTACAGGACATATAAATACTACTACAGGACATATAAATACTACTACAGACATATAAATACTACTACAGGACATATAAATACTACTACAGGACATATAAATACTACAGGACATATAAATACTACAGTAACTCTGTAACTTCACTGAAGCGTTTAACTAAAATAGCAGCTTCTCGTCTAAATGAACTGAGAGGATGTTATGGTGCAGACTAACTTTAGAAACAGGAAGTCACTGTTTCTGTGTGTGTGTGTGTGTGTGTGTGTGTGTGTGTGTGTGTGTGTGTGTGTGTGTGTGTGTGTGTGTGTGTGTGTGTGTGCGTGTGTGTGTGTGTGTGTGTGCGTGCGTGTGTGTGTGTGTTCTGCTGCAGAAGGCACAGAAAGAGGATGATGGTTGTGAAACGAATATTCTATTACAGAAACCAGAAGTTTCTCTCGAGTGTATTTTTAGCCGTCGTTGTCAAACAGAGTTTCAGATCTAATCTCCGTTCTCTTCTCCTGGTTTGAAACGTTCAAGATGTCGTCTCGTGCAGAGCGCTTCTTCTTTTACTGCACGCATGCTGCACTGTTGGAGCACAAAGAACTGCAGGAAGCAATGGCTGCTAAAAATAGCTCCTCCATTGCACTGCTTCTCTGTAACGTCATGTTGAACCAGCTATAAACCGTCTCCTCCAGAGCATCCTCCTCAGGCTTCAGGCCGGAGAGGAGGAACCGTGTTCCCTTCATGTTTCACTGGAAGTCACCGCTTCAGTCACAGCTTCAGTCACCGCTTCAGTCACAGCTTCAGTCACAGGTTCAGTAACAGCTTCAGTCACCGCTTCAATCACAGCTTCAGTCACCACTTCAGTCACAGCTTCAGTCACCGCTTCAGTCACAGCTTCAGTCACAGGTTCAGTAACAGCTTCAGTAACAGGTTCAGTCACAGCTTCAGTAACAGGTTCAGTCTCAGCTTCAGTCACAGCTTCAGTAACAGCTTCAGTCACAGCTTCAATCACAGCTTCAGTCTCAGCTTCAGTCACAGCTTCAGTAACAGGTTCAGTCACAGCTTCAGTCTCAGCTTCAATCACAGCTTCAGTCACAGCTTCAATCACAGCTTCAATCACAGCTTCAGTCACAGCTTCAATCACAGCTTCAATCACAGCTTCAGTCTCAGCTTCAGTCTCAGCTTCAGTAACAGCTTCAGTCTCAGCTTCAATCACAGCTTCAGTCTCAGCTTCAGTAACAGCTTCAGTCTCTGCTTCAGTCACAGCTTCAATCACAGCTTCAGTCTCAGCTTCAATCACAGCTTCAGTCTCAGCTTCAGTCTCAGCTTCAATCACAGCTTCGGTCTTAGCTTCAGTCTCAGCTTCAGTAACAGCTTCGGTCTTAGCTTCAGTCACAGCTTCAGTAACAGCTTCAGTAACAGCTTCAGTCACAGCTTCAGCTTCAGTCTCAGCTTCAGTCACAGCTTCAGTAACAGCTTCAGTAACAGCTTCAATCACAGCTTCAGTCACAGCTTCAGTCCCAGCTTCAGTCTCAGCTTCAGTAACAGCTTCGGTCTTAGCTTCAGTCACAGCTTCAGTAACAGCTTCAGTCTCAGCTTCAGTCACAGCTTCAGTAACAGCTTCAGTAACAGCTTCAGTCACAGCTTCAGTCTCAGCTTCAGTCTCAGCTTCAGTCTCAGCTTCAGTAACAGCTTCAGTCACAGCTTCAGTCACAGCTTCAGTAACAGCTTCAGTCACAGCTTCAGCTTCAGTCTCAGCTTCAGTCTCAGCTTCAGTCACTGTCCTTCCTCTGGTGTTTCAGGCTTTGAATAAAAGAACCACATGAATGTGTTTCTGCATCAAAGCTGTTTGTTTGTCAGGAACTTCCACTAAATAACACAAAATAACACAAACGTGTTGTTTCACTAAAGATGAAACGCTCTGGTTGAAGTGAAGACCTTTGTGTTGTTAGTTCTAACAAACTAACTGACCTATTAGCTCCTAACAGTTTGAAATGTGCGCCTTTAAGAAAGTGAAACTGTGTGTGTGTGTGTGTGTGTGTGTGTGTGTGTGTGTGTGTGTGTGTGTGTGTGTGTGTGTGTGTGTGTTCAGAGGAAATCGATCACTGGAGCTGGTGTTAGTGGTAACGGGTATTTCCTGTTTGACATTTTAAGCTGTAACATTTTCATTTGTGATAAAAAGACCTGATGAAAAGTTCTGAATGTTCATATGATATCAGCTATGAATCGTCTTATTAACATGTTCTATGTTCCGTGTTCTATGTTCCATGTTCCACGTGTGAGTCTCTGTTGACCTGCAGCAGAGTGTGGGAGAGTTTTCTCTGTTCTCTCTGTGTTCTCTCTGTTCTTTGTGTTCTCTCTGTTCAGGTTGTGAGTGTTGTGTGTCCTTGGCAGGTTGTGAGTGTTGTGTGTCCTCAGCAGGTTGTGAGTGTTGTGTGTCCTCAGCAGGTTGTGAGTGTTGTGTGTCCTCGGCAGGTTGTGAGTGTTGTGTGTCCTCGGCAGGTTGTGAGTGTTGTGTGTCCTCAGCAGGTTGTGAGTGTTGTGTGTCCTCGGCAGGTTGTGAGTGTTGTGTGTCCTCAGCAGGTTGTGAGTGTTGTGTGTCCTCGGCAGGTTGTGAGTGTTGTGTGTCCTCAGCAGGTTGTGAGTGTTGTGTGTCCTCAGCAGGTTGTGAGTGTTGTGTGTCCTCAGCAGGTTGTGAGTGTTGTGTGTCCTCAGCAGGTTGTGAGTGTTGTGTGTCCTCAGCAGGTTGTGAGTGTTGTGTGTCCTCAGCAGGTTGTGAGTCTTGTGCAGCGTTCTGCAGTCACACGTTCATGTTATGATGAGCTTCATGAACATGAACAGAGGACGAGTCTCTTCAGACGCTGCTGAAGCTTCTGGTTCTTTTGGTTCTTTTGGTTCTTCTGGTTCTTTTGGTTCTTCTGGTTCTTTTGGTTCTTCTGGTTCTTCTGGTTCTTCTGGTTCTCTTGGTTCTCTGAAACGTTCCTCTGGTGTTTATGGGTTCAGGTTTAGTCGTGTTGACACGTGAAGCTCGTCACGCTGGGAGCTGCTCTGTGTCTTTGTCTGGTCGTTGTGGTGCTTCAGGAGACGGTTCCTCCGGCCCGTCGTCACGTTGTTGTGTAGCGTGTTGTGCAGCGTGTTGTGTAGCGTGTTGTGCAGTGTGTTGTGTAGCGTGTTGTGCAGCGTGTTGTGCAGCGTGTTGTGTAGCGTGTTGTGCAGTGTGTTGTGTAGCGTGTTGTGCAGCGTGTTGTGCAGCGTGTTGTGTAGCGTGTTGTGCAGCGTGTTGTGCAGCGTGTTGTGTAGCATGTTGTGCGTCAGTGTGAGCTGCTGCTCAGAGTTCTGGAGGCTTTGGAGCGCTTCAACACATCACATCCTCTCTGCAGCGATGAAGCGGCGTCTGTCCTCCATCAGGACGCGACGCTGCTTCACTTGTTTCTAAACTGAGACTTCAGTGAAACATGCAGACGACAGATTGATGTCCTGACCTAAAGGCCTCCAGCACACAATGTCCAGCCGCCCACCCGGCTTCCTGCACGCTTTCTTTCTTCTGCCACCTCAAACGCACACAAGCTGCGCTCCTGAACGCAGCGCTGGACCACGGCCAGTTCACTGCAGGCAGGAAGACGTGCAGGAGATGAAATATGAATGTGCAGAGTTCTAGTGCACATCTGGGCATCGACTTCTGCCAAATGAACTGAGTGCACTCTGACCGTGTTCATGCACACTCTGCTATCCTTCCTCTGAAACACGCTGGTGTTATCACATCTAACATATCTGTTCTACTTTGGATGCTCTTAATCCTCATCTCTCCCTCTCTCCTCCCTCAGTGGATGTGATCTTCAGCCGTCGGGGTTCGGTGCACTCGCATGGGGAGCGTCCCATGGACCTCAGCGTGACCCACAGGGCCTTGCATCCGGGTCTAGATTCGGCCATGCTGGCCCCTGGCCCTCCCTTCTTCCTTGGACCCCTGACCTCTCAGCCTTGCTCCCAGTTCTCCCAGCAGCACTTGCAGGTAAAGACAAACCAGTAGAGGTGAAGTAGAACCAGCAGCAGTGTTAATAACCATCTGAATAACAACAGTAAGTGTCTTGATGTGTCTGTATCCTCGGCGTTCACGAGGGACTCAATGAGAGGAGATGTTCCTTGTTGAGCCGCTCAGCTGCGTTGAGTCACGCTGATGTGCAGACGCTGATGAGCAGACGCTGATGTGCAGACGCTGATGTGCAGACGCTGATGTGCAGACGCTGATGAGCAGACGCTGATGTGCAGACGCTGATGTGCAGACGCTGATGTGCAGACGCTGATGAGCAGACGCTGATGTGCAGACGCTGATGTGCAGACGCTGATGTGCAGACGCTGATGAGCAGACGCTGATGTGCAGACGCTGATGTGCAGACGCTGATGTGCAGACGCTGATGTGCAGACGCTGATGTGCAGACGCTGATGTGCAGACGGTCACATGCAGCATGCTGCCGCTCGAGCCTCCACAGGGCGACGAGCGCTCAGCAGGAATGAGGAAGCAGCAGGTCGACTTCCTGTCGAGCATCAGACTGATCCAGGCTGCTCAGGATCAGCGGTGCTGCAGGTTCTTTAGTGGAACATGAAGTCTAGAGGGAAGAGAGGAAAAAGCAGCCATGTTTGTTGCTTTTTGTGCAAATCCCACAGCAGACTGATCCGTGCTGCTTCTTTTCTTCTTCTCAGTTTAACATTGAACAAAGACAAAGAGAGATGGAGCAGGAGAGAAGAGAGGAGCTGCATCAGCTGATACGGAAGAGTAAACATGAGCAGAGTGAGTATCGAGGCGTGTGATTCACTGGATGATGTGTGTCGTAGGTTCCCAGAAAGAGAAGAAGGGGACTTCCTATCTGCTCTCAGATTACAAAGAAATATGAATCAGAAGTGTGCTCATGTCAAAGCAGACAAACACACGTTGTGCTGTGTGGAAGTGACACACAACCTGCGGCCTGCTGCAGTGGTGAGAGGCAGCAGGAAACGCTGGTCTGGTTCCTGATGCTGCTCTGTTGACCTGCAGGCGCTGTCTCCAGCCCTCTGGTCAGGCAGAAACTTCGGGAGCACATCATCATGAAGAGCCAGCCGGCCCACGACAGGATCACCCCGAACCACAGCAGCCCGACAGCCGGATACAGGTGAGAGGAAACGACTCCAGGAGCTCAGGAGCTCCTCCATGAGCTCCTCTCTCCTGTCTCCTCTCTCCTCTCCTCTACTCTCCTCTCTCCTCTCTCCTCTCCCCTATCTCCTCTCTCCTCTCTCCTCTCCCCTATCTCCTCTCTCCTCTCCCCTATCTCCTTTCTCCTCTCCTCTCCTCTCCTCTCCCCTCTCTCCTCTCTACTCTCCTCTCTCCTCTCCTCTCTCCTCTCCTCTCCTCTCCTCTCCTCTCTCCACTCCTCTCCTCTCTCCTTTATCCTCTCTCCTCTCCCCTATCTCCTCTCTGCTCTCCTCTCCTCTTCCCTCCTCTCCTCTCTCCTCTTCTCTCTTCTCCTCTCTTCTCTCCTCTTCTCTCCTCTACTCTCCTCTCTCCTCTCTCCTCTCCTCTCCTCTCTCCTTTCTCCTCTCTCCTCTCCCCTACCTCCTCTCCTGTCTCCTCTCTCCTCTCCTCTCCTCTCCTCTCCTCTCCTCTCCTCTCATGTCTCCTCTCTCCTGTCTCCTCTCTCCTGTCTCCTCTCCTGTCTCCTCTCTCCTCTCCTCTCCTCTCCTCCTGTCTCCTCTCCTCCCCTCTCCTCTCCTCTCCTCTCCTCTCCTCTCCTCTCCTCTCCTCTCTCCACTCCTCTCCTCTCTCCTTTATCCTCTCTCCTCTCCCCTATCTCCTCTCTGCTCTCCTCTCCTCTTCCCTCCTCTCCTCTCTCCTCTTCTCTCTTCTCCTCTCTTCTCTCCTCTTCTCTCCTCTACTCTCCTCTCTCCTCTCTCCTCTCCTCTCCTCTCTCCTTTCTCCTCTCTCCTCTCCCCTACCTCCTCTCCTGTCTCCTCTCTCCTCTCCTCTCCTCTCCTCTCCTCTCCTCTCATGTCTCCTCTCTCCTGTCTCCTCTCCTGTCTCCTCTCTCCTCTCCTCTCCTCTCCTCTCCTCTCCTCTCCTCTCCTCTCCTCTCCTCTCCTCTCCTCTCCTCTCATGTCAGCTGCTCTCCTGCTCTTAAAGGAATAGTACAACAATAAAAGCTTCTCCTCTTTCCTTGGTGAAGGCTTCCGCTTCCTGGCACGTCTCCATCGTCTCAGCATCCAGCCGGAGACCAGAGGAAAGACCTGGCCCTGCGGCGGACAGGTGAGCTCACCTGCTGGTGTGTGTGTGTGTGTGTGTGTGTGTGTGTGTGTGATGGTGTAACTATCCAGTGACATACTGTTACAGAAGGTGTTTGTAGAGCGAAGGTCTCTCTCCATGTGAACGAGAGGGGAGTGGTTTCAGCTTCCTGTTCATCTCTGAGAATACACACAGGGTTTATTTGCGTAGCCCTAGAACCTTCAGGTGGCAACACACACACACACACACACACACACACACACACACACACACACACACACACCGAACAACGGAAACACCAGAGGTCACAAGCTGTTGACCCGGCGGAGGCGTCTGGTGGCGTCTGATCGCTTCAGTTTGGTTTTGTTTATGAAAAATGAGAACATCCTCATGTAGAAGATCATTAGTAAAGATATTTATACTTTTCATGAGATGTTAGGGATAAGTGTGTGTGTGTGTGTGTGTGTTCTTCATGTCTGCGTGTGTGTCTCTTGGTGTCTACAGTCTCTGAGCCGACTCTGAAGTGGAAGTTAAAGAAGCTCATCAGCACGAGGCCCAACCCGCTGCAGAGGAAGATCAGCGCCCCTCCGGCCGTCCGGCAGCGGGCAGAAGCTCTGGGTAAAGTCTCTCTTTCAGCTGCATGCCGCATGCCGCATGCCGCATGCTGCTCACACACGCCACTGTGTTTGCTGCTGCACGTTGACCGTGTTGACCGTGCTGTGTTGCAGACTCGTCCCCCAGCAGCAGCGCCTCGGCTTCAGGCTGCAGCTCGCCCAGCGACAGCCTCCATTCAGACAACGGGCAGCTCCCAGTGGCACACCAGGTTCATGTCAAATATATACACATTATTATATCAGTGCTCAGGACGAAGAGGGTTCAACCTGCATGCACCTCTCCTGAGTCTTCACCGCTCGTTCATTCACAACATATTTAAAAAGAAAAGGAGAAGCAGGAACAGTTGAAAGTTCCTGATGCGTTGAAGAGATTCAACCTCATCTCATTCAACATGAACATGTTTCTGTACAAGCCACAGAGTGATGATGATGGTATTTAACATGAAGAAGTCAAAAGTAGATGTTAGTGGTGTGTAGACATTAGTGTTGTGTAGATGTCAGTGTTGTGTAGTTGTCGGTGTTGTGATCATCTCTGTGCTCTGCTCTCCTTCAGGCTCAGAGGTTGTTGGCTCACTTCTCTCCTCCCAGCAGCACGGCGATGCCCAACATCACCGCTGGACTTCCTGCTCCGGTAAGCTGCACAGATACACAGTGTGTGTGTGTGTGTGTGTGTGTGTGTGTGTGTGTGTGTGTGTGTGTGTGTGTGTGTGAATGTGTGTGTTTCTCAGACTGAGCGCCTACACAGCAGAACATTTATAGCACCGTGTGCTGTATTTAGTCTTTCACTTCCTTTTATTCTCTGTGGCGCTTCATATCTGGAGAATCAGTCATGTGGTCGTTATCACTTCAAGAGGTTAACATTGTCAGACAGAAGCTGTGTCTCTGCACGACCTCGCAGAGACACAGCTTCTGTCTGACAATGTGCAGAGACAGAAGCTGTGTCTCTAACAATGTGCAGAGACAGAAGCTGTGTCTCTAACAATGTGCAGAGACAGAAGCTGTGTCTCTAACAATGTGCAGAGACAGAAGCTCTATCTCTAACAATGTTAGAGATAGAGCTTCTGTCTCTGCATGGTCGTGCAGCCTCACCCTCCATGTTGCTCATCTGTGTGTTTTTGGAGTTTCCTCCCATCATGCCCCTCTCTCCTCAGGCTGACCTGCGCGTGGCGCGGCCGTTGGCGGTGTCCTCCCTGCAGCAGGTGTCCTCCCTGCAGCAGGTGTCCTCCCTGCAGCAGGTGTCCTCCCTGCAGCAGGTGTCCTCCCTGCAGCAGGTGTCCTCCCTGCAGCAGGTGTCCTCCCTGCAGCAGGTGTACCTTCCTCTGGACGGCTCCGCCCTGCAGCAGCGCCTGCAGCCGGTGCTCGTCCTGGAGCCTCACAGCGGGCTGCTGCATTCCCAGCTCGTCTCTCGTGAGTTGTGTAACTCTACACGTGGCCTCTACAACACGCGTGTCCACAGGAGACGTGTGGAGACAACACGGTGCCATAAAGATTATGGGACTATAATGAAGTGTTTCATAAAATCAGGAAGTTATGCAATTCATGCAGAGAGTTTCTTTCCTTCCGTCTCGCACATGTTGTAGTTTGTAGAGACTTCAGCCGCTCAGTCTGAAGAGCATCATGTCATGTGCTGAAAATCATCCCATAAATAGCAGCAGGGCGCCCTCTACTGGTCTCTACTGGTCTCTCTACTGGTCTCTGTACTGGTCTCTCTACTGGTCTCTCTACTGGTCACTCTACTGGTCCCTCTACTGGTCTCTCTACTGGTCACTCTACTGGTCCCTCTACTGGTCTCTCTACTGGTCTCTCTACTGGTCAACAACATCCAATAGATTACACACAATATCATGACACGTGTTTTAGTTTATTTTTTGAATTGCTTTGTTGTATTTCACTCTGTTTCTGCATCAGATGCAAACAGTTGATCTGAGGATTATAATCTCACCTTCACACCAGCTGGTGTAACTTTTCTCTTTCCATCTTCCCTTGTTCCTGTTTATTTAGTCTCACCTGTACTGACGTGTCCTCACCTGTCCCTGGCTCCTCCCTCTCTGCAGTTCATGGTCTGAGCTCCATCCATCTGCAGCAGCAGCCTGCTCACCTGTCCTCCTCCTCCGGGAGGGAAGGCGTGGTCACCTTGCCGTGCCACCGGCCTCTGGAGCGGACGCGCTCGGAGCCGCCGCCCTACAGCCGCTCGCCGCTCACGCTGCTCGCCGGCCGCCACGCACACGTGCAGCAGCAGCTGAGCCAGCAGCACCACAAGAGCCGGCTGGAGAGGTTCAAGCAGAACGCACACCTGGGCAAGGTAGGAGGCGTGGCCACAAGCACGCTGCGTGCAGGAACCACTCATGGACAAGTCTGAAATGTCTAGATATAAATATGCCTGATATTAGTCAAGCCAGTCCATTGAAGACCTTGTCCGGCTCAGATCCCGTCAGAGGACATGGACCTGGAGGAGACCGGATCAGAACCCGGCTCGGGTTCAGAAGCGGGCTCCATGAGCGAGGACGGAGGCCACAGGACACGCAGCACCGCCAGCACCGACTCCGTCTACGGGACAGAGTCCACGTCCTCCTCCCGGGACAGCCTGGTGGAGC
>NW_027176176.1:700805-713305 GCF_023055335.1 Clinocottus analis | reverse complement strand
TCCCACATTTTAAGAATCATAATCACTTCCTGGTGTCAGTCACTCGTCCTCAACAGACCTTCTTTCATGAAGAGTTGACAAAAACCTCTCTCTCTCTCTCTCTCTCTCTCTCCCTCTCTCTCTCTCTCTCTCTCCCTCTCTCTCTCTCTCTCTCTCTCTCTCTCTCTCTCTCTCTCTCTCTCCCTCTCTCTCTCTCTCTCTCTCTCTCTCTCTCTCTCCCTCTCTCTCTCTCTCTCTCTCTCTCTCTCCTCTCTCTCTCTCTCTCTCTCTCTCTCTCTCTCTCTCTCTCCAGGTGGGTGTGGGTGCAGGTGAGGGCTTCAACGTGAACGTGGGATGGACCGGGGGTCTGAACCCCCCCATGGGGGATGCAGAGTACCTGGCTGCCTTCAGGTGAGGAGCCTCACCGTCTTCTCTCCATGCGGCCGCACGCTGCGGGGCCACGCCCACTTACAACTGTCAATCATTTACAAGATCATGTCGTCTGGAGTCTCTCTGTTGAGGACTCACATCAGAATAAACAAAATGATGACGGCGTTACTGCTCACAGTGCTCAGTGTCTCTACTTCCTCGTCCACTGGAAGCAACACCTGAGTGTCCTCATGAGATGAGTGTGTGATGCGCCAGCTGCAGTTTCTGCAGCAGGTTGTGTGTCTGCAGAGGTGTTGGGCGGTGACGCTGTGTGTGACGTGTTTCTGCAGCGACTGAGTCACAGCGACTTCTGGGCTCAGTGGGCTCGGTGGGCTCGGTGGGCTCGGTGGGCTCGGTGGACTCGGTGGACTCGGTGGGCTCGGTGGACTCGGTGGGCTCGGTGGGCTCGGTGGACTCGGTGGACTCGGTGGGCTCGGCGGACTCGGTGGGCTCGGTGGACTCGGTGGCTCGGTGGGCTCGGTGGGCTCGGTGGACTCGGTGGACTCGGTGGGCTCGGCGGACTCGGTGGGCTCGGTGGACTCGGTGGGCTCGGTGGACTCGGTGGGCTCTGTGGGCTCGGTGGGCTCGGTGGGTGGGCCCAGATGCTACTGAGCTGAGCCGTACTGGTAAAAATCAGTCGACGCAGAGGGAAAGCTCAGAAGCACTAAGTCCAGAGTTTACTGCAGCTCTGGATGCTCATTAAGAAACGAGCTCTTCCTGAGCCGGCGTCTGGCTTTTGGTATTTTTCATCCAGTTTGGGAAATGGAAGTGTTTTCATGTGTAGACTTCCTCAGCTAACCACACAGCACTGTAGTAGAGTGTGTTGCTGTGTGTTGCTGTGTGTTACTGTGTGCAGCGTCCTGGTGGTCCGGTGGTTAGAGCCCCGTATAGCTGGTGGATCTTTGTCACGTCCTCCACCAGAACAGTGAAAACATCATTTGGACTATGAAAGCTGCAGCGAGGTCGTGCAGACGCTGAAGAAAACGCACAAAACGTTCAGGCGGCTTCATCTGGCTCTTTCTAACTCGCCATGCAGACAACATTCAATGCATCAGGAGCATTCAATACTTCAGATGCATTGAATGCATCAGAAGCATTCAATGCATCAGGAGCATTGAATGCATCAGGAACATTCAATGCATCAGAAGCATTCAATGCATCAGAAGCATTCAATGCATCAGGAGCATTCAATGCTTCAGATGCATTCAATGCATCAGAAGCATTCAATGCATCAGGAGCATTGAATGCATCAGGAGCATTGAATGCATCAGGAGCATTCAATGCATCAGGAGCATTCAATGCATCAGGAACATTCAATGCAGCAGGAACTCATGTCCATGCAGTTAAAGATCGAGTCTCAAACCCATTCCTTAATCCAGTTTGAATCCAGGATTCAGACTCTGAGAGTTTCTCTTCAGGACGGAACAGGAAGCTGGAGACTGATGCGGATGTGTCTGTGTCCAGGTGTGTGCTAGCATGTCAGCGTGGTGGTTTGTTAGCGTGCTAGCGTGCTAGCGTGCTGGTGGAGGGACTCGTATAATCAAGAGAAAGCTCAGCTGTGTTGGAATGAAGTGCCATGGCATTGTGTGTATCTGTGTGTGTGTGTGTGTGTGTGTGTGTGTGTGTGTGTGTGTGTGTGTGTGTGTGTGTGTGGAGGAGTTAAGGTCATTTTAACCAGCGGTAGCACAGCTCACGTACCTAACATCCACTTTTGAAGCATACGCACGTCTACATATAAAAGCATGTATGTGCATTTCGAGGTGGCTACTGACGAATGACAAACTCTGAAGAGAGGCGAGCGGAGGAGAAGAAGTGGGGGGTGCATTGTTAGGGAATCCAAAGGCGGCGTAATTAGGCCCAATGGATCCCAGATGGCTGGCTGTCAGTGACGTGAGAAGAGGAACGAGCTCCTAATAAGAACCAGACGCTCACAAACGCCTTTGAACTGCCGCTGAGAGAGAGAGAGAGAGAGAGAGAGAGAGAGAGAGAGAGAGAGAGAGAGAGAGAGAGAGAGAGAGAGAGAGAAAGAGAGAATCAAACGCGGCATGGGCCGTACGGTCTTGCTAAATAACTGGCAGCAGGAGACGAGAGGAAGTGAGCAGGAGAGCAAGGAGGCGAGGAGAGAGGCCTCCCCTGAGCTGAGGACAGTATGTCAGAGTCTCTCTCTCTCTCTCTCTCTCTCTCTCTCTCTCTCTCTCTCTCTCTCTCTCTCTCTCTCTCTCTCTCTCTCAGACAGTAACTTTGCCACCTGCCTGTGTTGCTCTGCTTCTCCGTCTCTAAAGCGTCGCAGCGCTCCTGCTCTTCTCCGGCGCTCTGCTTCACATTTAAACAGTTGCACACGTTCACACCTGGGCGTGCCCCCCCCTGGCCCCGCCCCCGGTGGCCCCGCCCCCCGGCGGCGCTGGCCGGGTCCCAGCGTGGATGCAGAACAGAGATCAAGCGCCTGGAACGCGGCCTTTGATAATTCATCTCTCATCGTTTCAAATGGACGGAGTTTAAAGAGACGTGAAGGTTTGCAGTGAACGACCCAGAGGACGTGAACCAATCACCTGCACGGTGCTCATGTTGTTTTACTTTGCAAGAAACTTAATATCCAGTTTATTACAGAAACTTATGCTCTTCATTGTGCTGGTAAACAATCCTCAGTGACTTCCTCTCTCATTGTTACATCAACACGCCGGTCCAACTCCTTCCTTTCAAACTATAAACACCTGTTGGAGCATGAGAACATGAGAACATGAGAACATGAGAACATGAGGGCCTGGATCACAGCTCCAGCGTGACGGCGTGTCGCTCCTCTCCTCAGAGCCGTGGTGATGCCCGTCGCCCACGAGTTCTCCCCCGACGTGGTGCTGGTGTCCGCCGGCTTCGATGCGGTGGAAGGACATTTGTCATCGCTGGGAGGCTACAAGGTCACGGCCAAGTGTAAGCACACACACACACACACACACACACACACACACACACACACACACACACACACACACACACACACACACACACACACACACTCGCTGACGGGGAGGGGAATCAGTGTGAGAGCTGCTTTGTGGATGTTTAGAAGTTCAACAATTCTGCCTTTTAGCAACCAGAAGTGGGAGGAGCCAAGTCCAACCACACAAGTTATAACAAAAAAATAAAACGTATAGAACTGAAAACACGCCGTGAAGAGTTAAAGTGAACGACACACACTGAAGTATTTCATCTGGTGTGTATGATCAGCATCAACTCACTCCATGTGTGTGTGTGTGTGTGTGTGTGTGTGTGTGTGTGTGTGTGTGTGTGTGTGTGTGTGTGTGTGTGTGTGTGTGTGTGTGTGCTCTTCTCCCAGGTTTCGGCTTCCTGACCCGGCAGCTGATGTCTCTGGCCGGCGGTCGTGTGGTTCTGGCTCTGGAGGGGGGACACGACCTCACGGCCATCTGCGACGCCTCTGAGGCCTGCGTGAGCGCCCTGCTGGGCATGGAGGTGAGCGCGTGCTGGTGTGTGTGTGTGTGTGTGTGTGTGTGTGTGTGCATCCTCTCACCTGGTGTCGTGTCCCAGGTGGAGCCTCTGGCGCCGGCCGTGCTGGACCGCCGGCCGTGTGAGAACGCCGTGCGCTCGCTGCAGGAAGTGCTGCAGGTGCAAGGTGAGAACCCGACGCACACCGAGAAGGTGAACACACGCTAGAACACACACGTTAGAACACACACGCTAGAACACACACGCTAGAACACACACGCTAAAACACACACGTTAGAACACACACATTACAACACACACGCTAGAACACACACGCTAAAACACACACGTTAGAACACACACATTACAACACACACGTTAGAACACACACGCTAGAACACACACGTTAGAACACACACGTTAGAACACACACATTACAACACACACATCAGAACACACACATCAGAACACGCGTGTGTTAAAACATGTTGATCGTGTCCTGAATGTTTCTTGAGCTCCAACAGGACAAAACCTCTGGTGCTGCAGAACAAGTGACATTAAATATAAATAAATATATATGAATCTAAATATAAATAAATATAAATATATATGAATCTAAATATAACTAAATATAAATATATATGAATCTAAATATAACTAAATATAAATATATATATATATATAAATATAAATATATGTAAATAAATATATCTGAATATAAATAAATATAAATATAAATAAATATAAATAAATATAAATATAAATAAATATAAATATATATAAATATGAACATGTAAAGCTTCCCGTGTTCTTAAGCGGTGCTCAGAGCAGCTCACAGTCTTCATCATCATCATCATCATTGATCTGAACTCTACATTATATGAGGTGATTATGATGTCATCATATCTGCTAAAAGAATCTCTAGATGTTCGGCGCCGGCCCTTTAAGGACATGAAAGTGTTATTAACTGTTATTAATGATGAATAACTGTCGCTCCTCGACATGAAAACTCTTCATAGAAGAGAGAAACGGAGGCGTGTCCTTTATGCTTCTAGAATAAATAATAAACTCGTAGAAACAACAGCTCGTTGTTTGTTTCCTCTCTCGTCTCCTTTTAGTTATCATAACTCTCAAGATGATCTGAGATCAATAAACATCAACAACCTATGAGTTTGGGCAACTTGTTGCTGTTGTTGTTGCCCTTTAAGTTGAAGAAGAGATTGTTCTGATGATAATCATAATGATAATCATAATGATAATCTCACAGCAGGCCGTATTCATGGGACATTATAATAATAAATAAAGCACAGACTTTACAAATAAACATTACAGGAAACAAACACACTTTGTTTTGGAAACAATAAACTTTATTTCTATTGTTTTATTTTTACAATACAAACATTTGAATGATTCTTTTAATTTTAATTCATGACGTTGTGAAGTTATGGAAAACAATGTTGTTCTTAATCCACTTTTTATAGTTTTAGGATCCATCAGTTTTACAATGAATACAAATAAAAATAGAATAACTGTGTTTTACAATCGCTTCACTTTCATCGTCTCTTCATTTCTCCACTTAGCACCTCCTCCTTCACCTCCTTCACCTCCTGCTCGCTGCCACCTCCTCACAGCCCTGCCCCCCCCCCCCCCACACACACACACACACACACACACACACACACACACGGCCCTGGCTCCAATTATCTTCAAACGCTGCTCTGGCACACGACCTCAGTAACATCCCTCCTGATTGCACACAAATGTTATCCAACCAAATTAGATTAATTAAAAATATTTGCAAAGCCACAAGAATGTTAATCCCATAATTTAAGCCCGGGGTGAACCCTGCATGCAGGAACACACACACACACACACACACACACACACACACACACACACACACACTAGAGCAACACGTTGTGTGTCGCAGAGGATCTGAGTTCTGGAGTCTTCATCATGTTTACAGAACATCAAACAAGTTTACACACAGCAGGAACCTGATCACTGACGGTTCTCCTCTTCCTCCCTCACGGTTCTCCTCTTCCTCCCTCACGGTTCTCCTCTTCCTCCCTCACGGTTCTCTTCCTCTTCCTCCCTCACGGTTCTCCTCTTCCTCCCTCACGGTTCTCTTCCTCCTCCCTCACGGTTCTCCTCTTCCTCCCTCACGGTTCTCTTCCTCTTCCTCCCTCACGGTTCTCTCTTCCTCCCTCACGGTTCTCCTCCTCTTCCTCCCTCACGGTTCTCCTCCTCCTCCCTCACGGTTCTCCTCCTCCCTCACGGTTCTCCTCCTCTTCCTCCCTCACCGTTCTCTCTTCCTCCCTCACGGTTCTCCTCCTCTTCCTCCCTCACGGTTCTCCTCCTCTTCCTCCCTCACGGTTCTCCTCCTCCTCCCTCACGGTTCTCCTCCTCCCTCACGGTTCTCCTCCTCTTCCTCCCTCACCGTTCTCTCTTCCTCCCTCACGGTTCTCCTCCTCCTCCCTCACGGTTCTCTCTTCCTCCTCCTCGTCTTCCTCCCCTGCAGGTGCGTTCTGGCGCAGCGTGAAGGACTCGGCTGCCGGCGTGGATCTGTCCTACCTGCAGGCGCAGCGACGCCGTCTGAGACGAGACTCTGACAGCGAGGCCGTCAGCGCCATCGCCTCGCTGTCCATGGGGGCGGCGGCCGACAGGTAGGAGGCGGTGCTTGAGTCGTCGTAGGAACCCCAAATTAATTCCAGTACTTGAGTTTATTGTATGTATTTGTTCAGAAAGTCTTGGAAAAAAATGTATATCTGCCCCCAAAAAAATCTCTTTTAAAAGATGTTTTGATGGTAACTATGAACATCCAGCATGATGTGAGCCAGATTCCCCAAAAAGCCTCCTGGAGCGTCAATAAGACCTTTATGGAAAGATTAGGACCTAAAGAATCAGAACCTGAACAAAAATCACAATAAAACAAAGTCTTGTCCTGTTAGGAAGGAGCTTCAGTCAAGAAACTGTGTCGTTTGGTTCAAACATGGAAAAAATATTACGTGTGTTAAGCCAAAAGATTGTCTGAATGGGGCATGCTGGGTATTAAAATGGGAGCAGGTTGTATCACAACATCTTTCTTCTTCTCTCGTGAAGGAGGCCGACGGGGAGAGGAGAGTCTCTCTGAGCGCAGACGTCCTGACGGCCGCCTGCAGACGCTCTGGACGCCGGCACTGCAAGCAGATGTTCAACCACTGGATTCATCCTCATGGCCTCATGGCCTCTTGACCTCATGACCTCATGACCTCATGACCTCATGACCTCATGACCCTCTGACTCCACCGCAGCGCTCAGCTGAGCTCACGCTGCCGCGACGGGCTTTTCCTGACGGAGACGTCCAACAACGAGCTGAGAAACCGTTTAAAAGACGACGCTTCACTCCTGCAGGCTGGGAGCTGACAACACACACACACACACACACACACACACACACACACACACACACACACACACACACACACACTGACGCACACACACACACACACACACACACACACACACACACACACACACACACACACACACACACACACACTGACGCACACACACACACACTGACGCACACACACACACACACACTGACGCACACACACACACACACACACACACACACACACACACTGACGCACACACACACACACACACACACACACACACTGACACACACACACACACACACTGACGCACACACACACACACACACACACACACACACTGACGCACACACACACACACACACACACACACACACACTGACACACACACACACACACACTGACGCACACACACACACACACACACTGACGCACACACACACACACACTGACGCACACACACACACACACACTGACGCACACACACACTGACGCACACACACACACACTGACACACACACACACACACACACACACACACTGACGCACACACACACACTGACGCACACACACACACACACTGACACACACACACACACACTGACGCACACACACACACACACACACACACACACACACACACACACACACTGACGCACACACACACACACACACACACACACACACACACTGACGCACACACACACACACACACACACACACTGACGCACACACACACTGACGCACACACACACTGACGCACACACACACACACACACACACACACACACACACACACACACACACACACACACACACACTGACACACACACACACACACACTGACGCACACACACACTGACACACACACACACACACACACACACACACACACACACACACACTGACGCACACACACAGCACCCTTGTGGAGGTCCAGACCTGCTGTGACCTTGAAGGCGGGGTCGTAGGTCGCAGCAGGTCCGGTGTCTCTGGAGGAGAGCAGACCTTCCTCGCTGTCCCTCTGTGATGATGTCATCCAGCGAGGGACAGTGTGTCGACCATCACACTTCCTGTTTGTTCAGGCTTCTACATTTTATTTGAATATTCCTTCATGTGACCTTCGGCACACATCTCTGCAGACGCCGCTCTTCTTCAGTTTCATTGTGGAGGATCCGGGCAGAGCAGCGGCGTGAGAGCCAGATGTTTCACATCTCCTCGTCTTCTCTCTGCGCTGCTCTGAGATAAAAGACTCTTTGAAGATGTCGGCCACGATGACGAGCCGAAGCTTCAACATCAGGGAGACGGACGTTATTTACACATCGGCCCGGGCGCCAATCCCCCATGATGCTTCAGGGCAGCAGGGCGTGGCGCTGGTATCTGAGCCCTGACAACGAGCGGGCTGACATTCCTGCTCGTCTGTACTTTAAACTGCGTTTAAACTGACGGGCTGACGGCGTGAAGGCGTTCCCTTCAGCAGCTCAGAGCTTCACGTCTTCTGGCTGCAGCTGAGACGACTTCATGAGCGCGTTGCTGCTGCAGCTGAGACGACTTCATGAGCGCGTTGCTGCTGCAGCTGAGACGACTTCATGAGCGCGTTGCTGCTGCAGCTGAGACGACTTCATGAGCGCGTTGATGCTGCAGCTGAGACGACTTCATGAGCGCGTTGCTGCTGCAGCTGAGACGACTTCATGAGCGCGTTGCTGCTGCAGCTGAGACGACTTCATGAGCGCGTTGCTGCTGCAGCTGAGACGACTTCATGAGCGCGTTGCTGCTGCAGCTGAGACGACTTCATGAGCGCGTTGCTGCTGCAGCTGAGACGACTTCATGAGCGCGTTGCTGCTGCAGCTGAGACGACTTCATGAGCGCGTTGCTGCTGCAGCTGAGACGACTTCATGAGCGCGTTGCTGCTGCAGCTGAGACGACTTCATGAGCGCGTTGCTGCTGCAGCTGAGACGACTTCATGAGCGCGTTGCTGCTGCAGCTGAGACGACTTCATGAGCGCGTTGCTGCTGCAGCTGAGACGACTTCATGAGCGCGTTGCTGCTGCAGCTGAGACGACTTCAAAGTCTTTCAAGAGTTTGTGGATGTTTCTGTTTTTCTTTCCAAACGCACGGACACATAAACACATTCAGAATTCATGCATTCAGATCTCTGAAGTTGTCTCTGCACGTCCAACATGCTGCCGGTCATACGTGTTCGTCACGTGTTCTTTTCTTTCTTTCTTTGCGTGGCGTCGTGTGTTCATGGGACGTGAAACCGCCTCAGCGCTTATCTTTTGTCTTAATCCATGCAAAGGACTTATTTTTGTATTTGATCTAAAACGTGAACCTTGTTTGTACGTCGAGACCAAACTGTTCTCCTGTGTGAAGGTCAAAGGTCAAAGGTCGCCTGAGCCACCTTCATCATAACTCAGAGGTGTATTTGTGTACAGTGTACATAAGAACTCTTTGTTTTGTCTTTTCTACTGTTTTTATTTCCCACGTTAATCCTTAATAAAGGAAAACTATAAACATAAGACGTGTTTTGTATTTCTGGTTTTCACTTTGTTAATTCAGCGTCTTATAATTTAGTCTCATCTCTGAACGCCAACACAGGAAGCGTGCTTTCATTCCCTAGATGCATAAACACAATATAAATATAGATATACGGCTCGCATACAGCATCAAGAAAGGTTTTATTGTCCACAGGAGCCGACACAGGAAAGATGAAGAAGACAAAGAAACGCATCAAACAGAAATGAGACGACTCCTCTTCATCGCGGCTGGAATCTCTTCATCATCACGTTGACTTTACAGAAGCTTTCTGCTTTTATTTATATGTTTTGCATGTTTCAGTGAAAACACTCACAGCCAGTTGCAAGCGGCAGGAAAAGACACACACATGAGATTGTGTTGCATTTAAAACAGGAACAACAGGAAGAAGCGACGGACTCTGAACTGGAACTCGTGTCATGAGACGCAGAGATGAAGTCGGACATGAGCTCACGCCACAAACAGACTTAAAAACCTCCAGAAACACAGACACACAGAGCACTACGGCGACGCAGGAGATCTGCTTCCGACTCCTCTTCCTCCCACGAGACGGAGAGCGATTAGCTTATTAGCATTGTAGCTGTAAACATTCATTGGCTGTGGCCGCCCTGTAGCCATTAGCATCAGTCATCTTAATGTCAAAGGCTCCGACCGGCAGCCATTTTGTTTCATTGTCACTGCGGGCCAGCTGTTTGCGTGTTTCCTTGTTCTCGTCGTGTAAACGTTCAGCCGACTGAGCGTCGAGCGGCAGGAAGACGTCGCGTCCTGAAGGAGCTGGAGTCCGGAGGAAGAGGAAGATAGGAAATAAAAACATCATCTGAGAGGCGGACGCGAGTCTTCTTGGAGGGTCGAGGAGTTTCCTTTGGTCGGTTTTCTGCAGAGACGAGAAACAGACATGAGAGTTAAAGATGAAGTTCATGTGAGAGTCACAGCTTGAAGGTGAGGAGACGTTACGACCTCATCTCCTGCAGAAGAAGACGTGTGTGAGTCCTGCTGAGGAAGATGTGTTCAAACAAACAAACACGTCTCCACTTCACCGAAATGACAGCAGAAAGACAAGAAGAGTGTGTGTGTGTGTGTGTGTGTGTGTGTGTGTGTGTGTGTGTGTGTGTGTGTGTCGGCCGCCATGACTTCCATTCTGCTAGAAGTGAGCGTGTGAAGTGATGAAGGTGAAGTGATGAAGGTGAAGGCGGCGGCCTGCAGGACGTCCTCTCGTCTTTATGTTGTTTACAGAAACATTTATCTCTTTGCTTTTTACAACATTTAAAGTTGAATGTTATTTGTGTTCCTCCTTTTATTAGTTGTGTTCCCTCCGTACGTGTGTTCATGGTGCTGCTCTGTGACGGCAGCTGGACCCGCTCAGCGACGCGTCCACAGGAACAGACCAAGAAGCAGACTTCTGCTTTTCAGGAGTATTTTCATTTCACCCTTTTTCTCTAATTATTGAAACTTTTCATTTAAATTACACATATTTTTTTGTGTGAGTCATGTGTGACGCTTCAGACACATACGACGTGTTGCCTACACACACACACACACACACACACACACACACACACACACACACACACACACACACTCAACCCTCCCACCTGCGCTCAGCTCACAGTTCGGCTCTCTAAAAATAAAGACGACTATCAGAAGCAACTTCTGGATGAGACTCTGCAGACGCAGCGGCCTGACATCTGGTCCAGGATCAGACCGAGAGGAAAGATCCAGCAGCTGCTCGGTCCAAACGTCTGACACACACACACACACACACACACACACACACACACACACACACACTCTCAGACGCAGCACAGCCAGCGGTTCCGGCAGCGACGGCTTTCTGATTGCAGCGTAAACAGACGAGAAAGTTTTGTTGTACGCAACTCAAACAGAACAATCCTTCATTCTGAAGACTCACACACACACACACATACACACACACACACACACACACACACACACACTGCCCTCTGTGTGTGTGTGTGTGTGTGTGTGTGTGTGTGTGTGTGTGTGTTGTAGAGGTTCTCCTCCAGGGAAGAACAACATTTTGGGGAAACTTTTCATGTTCAGGTCGAATTAAAAAAGAAGTTATTTCCTGAGTAAAAAACTATCTTCGCTGGACAAAATTACAAAAATAGATTTAACAATTACCTGCAATCTAATTCATTAACTTTAAATAACTGCACATGGAACAATAAACCCTTTGATTTATTCTGTTACGGTTATTTTGTGCCACCGACCCAGATTTAAAAAAGCTTGAAAAGAGGCGACAACTTTTTAGACATTTTGTTTGTCACATGGACACGAACTTAAATGTAATATAACACACGTATGCAGAATTAAATTTAAATGACGCACACACACACACACACACACACACACACACACACACACACACACACACACACAGGGTTAAATGCACGCTTGCTTGGACTCTTTTAGAACCTCATCGTCTCCCTAAACTTAGACTTTGGGCTCAGTTTTTAAGTCATGAGCACAGTTCCCCTGCAGAGCTGCTGATAACAGGCCGAGCCCATGATAACAGGCCGAGCAGAGCGTGGCGGTCACCACCACGGGCCTCGTGCGCGGCCTCGTGCGCGGCCTCGTGCGCGGCCTGGTGCGCGGCCTGGTGCGCGGCCTCGTGCGCGGCCTCGTGCGCGGCCTCGTGCACGGCCTCGTGCACGGCCTCGTGCGCGGCCTGGTGCTTTCCATCCTCAGCTGAGCGGAGCCTGCAGGTCTGCTGCAGCTT
>NW_027176176.1:673305-695805 GCF_023055335.1 Clinocottus analis | reverse complement strand
CGCGGACAGAGACAGTGAATTATACGAAGCTGTATTCACATAACAGGATGAACTGGTATTAGCCGCTTACTGGGAGCTCTGGTGGAGGGACAGCAGAGTCATTGTGGAGCGCAACCTCGGAGCTGCCGCTCACCTTGAGCAACGCGTGGCTCGCTGCCATCGTGGAAAAAATGAGCGAACAAAGAGTCGGCCGACAGGAATGTCGTGGCACACAGAAGAACAGAAGAGGAGAGAGAGAGAGAGAGAGAGAGAGAGAGAGAGAGAGAGAGAGAGAGAGAGAGAGAGAGAGAGAGAATGGGAGAAGAATAAGAAAAGGGGAGAAGAAAAGGAGAAGAAAGGAGAGAGAGAAGGAAAAAAAGTGAGGCTGTCCAAACAGAACCAGATGCAGGAGTGTGGAGGCTCGTTTGATCTCCGTCCTCTCGGCTGATTGATGTTGCACATTTCATTTCCTTGTCAGAGTCTTGACATAATGTTTCACTAAACACTCGGCCGCTGCTCTCGTCTTCGGTTTATTTCCACGGGGGTCGTAATTAACCCTTTCTGGGGCTGAAAATAGATCATACGCATATCAATATATATCAGTACGTATTGGCTTACACACACACGAGGGTTCGGTATCAAAGCCGGCCGACGTTGTCTGTTCCTGACTCAACATGTGGCTCCGTGCTGCTGGACGCGGCGGCGGCCATGTTGGAACTTTTGAAGTTCTGCAGGAAAAGAAGAACAAGGGGGAAACAGTTTCTTTAAGATCGTAATGCAGTCAGTTCAATTAGCGTCACGCGGCCGCGGCGCGGCGGCGGCGGCTCAGCTGCTCGCGGCGCGGCGGCGTGACCGAGCTCCAGCGACGTGTTTGAACATCCACGCTGGCTTTGACAAAAGGAACTAATCATTACATTCCTCCTCACCTTCACCCCGGGAGTTTCTTCACCCTCCTGGCTGCCGTTATTGATGTTTGCACACCGCACACTGCACCCTCCTCCACCTCCCTCCACCTCCCTCCACCCTCCTCCACCCCTACCCACCCGGCCGCGGCTCCATCCCTCCCGAGGAGCCCGTAGTGGCACAAAGGCAGACATCTGGGACCCATTTCCCCCCTGGAGAAGCCCTTCCTGTGGGGTATCCACTTAGAGGGGTTCTGGTGGGGGGCGACGGGGTGAAGGTGCACGGCATGTGGGGGATGGTGGTGATGGGACCGGGTGGAGTGCAGCGCGAGGGGGAGGTGTGTGCATGATAAGCAAATGTAGTGCAAACTGTGAGGTGTAGCTTGTGAAGAAAAAGGTTAAACTCTCAAGTTTAAGCAGAATATTCTCCTCTGGCTGAGAGACGGATGCTCAGAAGGATGAGTTAGAGCAGCATGCAGACTGTGACCAGGAGGAGCGGTACTAGTACTAGTACTACTACTACTACTACTACTACTACCACTACTACTACTACTACCACTACTACTACTACTACTGAGCTTCTCCGGCAGGTCACTAACATCTTCTTGATGGTGTTGGTGCTTTGTGACCTCAGAGCATCGAGCTGAATGAAGTTCAGTCAGGAACAATGTGACCACGGAGAAACATTTCATATGCAGATCATAAGTTATTAGACAACAAGCCGACATGGACGCAGGTTCCTTCTCCTGGTGGAGGAAGTTAAACTTCATCACACAGGTGGAGCAGTTTGGTTTTGTTCACTTTTCTTTTGCATTATTTCTCTCTGAACTTCTCACACGGAGAACGATGATTCACATCTCTGCTCCAGTCAGTGTTGCCTGACCTGTCAATCAAACCTGATCAAACCTGATCAAACCTGATCAAACACACCCACACAGAGAAGCGGAGCTGCTCTATGTGTATATTTATATATAAATGTTTTGTGTGTGTTAACCTCTTCATGAACAGTGTTGTCTTCATGGCAGCCTCCGCTGGCTGACGGTCATGTGGTCACATGACGGAGGTCATGTGACGTGGTTTGCGTCTCCAGCGAAGCGACCGCGTGACGATCCAGTGAGACGGTTTGTAAAATGTTGTGAGATAACGTGATGTGTGTTTTTCAAATTGAAAAGTGAAATCGTGCATTAAGAGCACTTCCCTGCCGCTCTGCGTGCAAGCCCGTATTATTCTTGTTTAGCTGTGACTTATCTTCTCGTATTAGACCGTAATTTATCATAATATTTAGTGCTCAAGCTTCCTTCAAATGTCCCTGCTTTCATGTGTAATTTAGCCAATATCCTGCTCTGGCTCTGATTACAGTCTTTAAGTGCTGCTTGGTCCGCGGCGCATTACAAACAGTCCCAGTGGAGCTCACAGCTGAGCGGCCGGCTGCAGGAAGCCTGTGTGGCTTACACTGGGACATCCAGGGAGAGGTGCATGCTGGGTAAGAGCAGTACTCTTTATAACGGGCTTTAAAGTTGTTCAGCTTAATCAATCAAATGTATTAATGAAAACCACACCTCATTACTCGCTGGTTGTTTTAAATGGAGAGAAGTATTAGTAAAAGTGTTCATGCTGTCCACCGACAACCTGGCAACAAAAAGACATCAATATGAATTAATAAGTTCATTAATAACTTTTAATAAAGCCGTTAGCTACAACACGTGAAGGGTCTGCTGGTCCACAGGAACGAGAGCTTTGAGGCTCGATGTGTGAGACTGTTGCTTCATGACCACGTGTGCAACCAGCAGGTCATGTGATCTGTGTGCACGTGACACATGGACCCCTTTTAAACAAAGATATATATATATATATATATATATATATATATATATATATATGTATATATATATATATATATATATATATATATATATATATATATATATATATACAAGAACTACTACATGAACTACATGAACTACTACATGAACTACTGCATGAACTACTGCATGAACTACATGAACTACTACATGAACTACTACATGAACTACTGCATGAACTACTGCATGAACTACATGAACTACTGCATGAACTACTACATGAACTACTACATGAACTACTGCATGAACTACTACATGAACTACTACATGAACTACTACATGAACTACTACATGAACTACTGCATGAACTACTACATGAACTACTACATGAACTACATGAACTACCACATGAACTACTACATGAACTACTGCATGAACTACATGAACTACTACATCATGTGTAGTAGTGAACTACTACATGGACTACTGCATGGACAGGAACAGTAGCTCCTGCGTGGATGGAAAGGAATCAATCTTTGTCTTCTATTGTTAGAGAAGAAGAAGTCACTTGTGTTCATAACGGTGACGCCGACGTGATGCAGCCAGCAGGAAACAGGAAACACACTTCCTCTGCTGAGTCAGCGATTCCAACGCTTCACTTTGTAAACTCGTATAGGATCAGTTGTAAACACTGAGACCATCAGAACACGTTGTGAGGACAACGTGAGGTGTGTATTCACACCGCTGCAGCACGGACGCAGCATGAGGAACCCTCCGCTGCTGCTCTGGATGTCTCCAGACAGTGAGGTCACCGCCTGGAGACGACCAGAGCAGCAGCATGAGGAACCCTCCGCTGCTGCTCTGGATGTCTCCAGACAGTGACCTCACCGCCTGGAGACGACCAGAGCAGCAGCATGAGGAACCCTCCGCTGCTGCTCTGGATGTCTCCAGACAGTGAGGTCACCGCCTGGAGACATCCAGAGCAGCAGCATGAGGAACCCTCAGCTGCTGCTCTGGATGTCTCCAGGCGGTGAGGTCACCGCCTGGAGACATCCAGAGCAGCAGCATGAGGAACCCTCCGCTGCTGCTCTGGATGTCTCCAGGCGGTGAGGTCACCGCAGCACCTTCTGTCTCCCTGAGAGGTGCAGAAAGAACTCAGCCCACGAGGTGTTGAGATCGGCAGCCTGCGGGGAGCGCTGCTGTCTCTCACCTCACATGCTGCTTCCTGGAAGCCGTGCAGACCTGGATCTCCTGGAGTAGACCCCATCACGCACCACCCGTCCACAGAGGAGCCGTGTGGAGGTGGAGGAATGCTGCACGGCTCCATGAGCAGCACCGCCAGCTTCAAAGGCGCCGCCTTCACATTCAATCAATGCCCACTTCCACTAGATTACAGGAACCCACCAAAGTTACACTGCGCTAACATTTCTTCATGGTTTCTCAAACCCCGGGTTCTGGCTCTGGTTCTGGCTCTGGTTCTGGCTCTGGCTCTGGTTCTGGCTCTGGTTCTGGTCCTGACTCTGGCTCTGGTTCTGGTTCTGGTTCTGGCTCTGGTTCTGGTTCTGGTTCTGGCTCTGGCTCTGGTTCCCCCTGTGAAGCCACTTCAAACGGGCGCTGCCATGCACATCCCTTTGTGTTCTCAAACTGAAAATATGTCTTCTAAAGTGTTTCAGATGCGAGCTCGCAGTGCTCCCAGAGGCCTGGACAGAACACACACAAACACACACACACACACACACACACACACACACACACACACACACACACACAGACACACACACACACACACACACACACACACACACAGACACACACCAGTCAGAGGAGAGGAACGAGGTGATGAGGGAGGATGAAGATGGGCCCAAAACAAAAGGAGGAGGCAGAGCGAGTGGAGAGAAATGCTGCAGCAGTGAATCAACAGGGAGAGACTGTTGGGGGGGGGGGGGCTGCATGAGGGAGGCTGCAGGGGGGGGGGGCTGCAGGGAGGCGGGGGGGGGCTGCAGGGGGGGGGCTGCAGGGGGGGGGGGCGCAGGGGGGGAGGGGGGCTGCAGGGAGGTGGGGGGGGGGGGGGCTGCAGAGGTCTGGAACACATGTTTCAGTTTGTAAATAAAACAGTAAATTGCTCTGGATATTGCTTAAATATCTGTGGGCTTTGCTCCTCGCTTTGCGGAAGTTCCTCTGAAATCATCCTGGGACGGCTTCTCAAGATGCCAGAGCGGCTCCTTGAAGTCAGAGCGGCTCCTTAAAACCAGAGCGGCTCCTTGAAGTCAGAGAGGCTCCTTAAAGCCAGAGCAACTCCTTAAAGTCAGAGTGGCTCCTTAAAACCAGAGCGGCTCCTTGAAGTCAGAGAGGCTCCTTAAAGCCAGAGCAACTCCTTGAAGGCAGAGCGGCTCTTTAAAGCCAGAGCGGCATCTTAAACTCAGAGCAGTCCCTTAAAGCCAGAGCGGCTCCTTGAGGCCAGAGCAGCTCTTTAGAGCCAGAGCGGCATCTTAAAGCCACAACGGCTTCTTAAAGCCAGAGCGGCTCCTTAGAGCAGCTCCTTGAAGCCAGAGTGCCTCCTTAAAGCCAGAGCGGGTCCTTAGAGCCAGAGCGGGTCCTTAGAGCCAGAGCGGCTTCTTAAAGCCAGAGCGGGTCCTTAAAGCCAGAGCGGCTTCTTAAAGCCAGAGCGGCTCCTTGAAGCCAGAGCAGCATCTGCTTCTGCTCCACTTCAAGGTGTTTGCTTCTCCTCCTTTATTTAGACGTATTTCTTTGTATCATTAAGACCAAAGATCATAAGTCACAGCTGGTGACGTTTCACAAATGAAGCCTCAGATGGACGTATTACCCATGATGCATTGCTGCAGATTAAACGTCTAAATGCAGCTGATGCATCAGTGTTTTCCTGGAATGTAATATATGCTGCATCTTAATACAACTTTTCCTTTTGATACTTCTAATACGAGTCAGAGCTCAGAGCAGACGTGTTGTGACACACTAAGTATATAAGTGTGATATTTACACTTTGCAATATTTACATTGATGAAATTCATATGAAAGTACTGCAAGTAAAAGTCCTGTATTTATATTTTTACTCAAGTAAAAGGAAAGAAGTATTGGAAATGAAATGTAATGACAGTATCAAACATAAAAGTAATTATGCAAAATTATATATATATATATATATATATATATATATATATATATATATATATATATATATATATATATATATATATATATATATATACACACAGTCTGTGCTGTAATATCCCGTCTGGATAGTTTATGCATTAATTTGTAAACAGCAGCATCTTTAATATTTGAACATATTGTACGAAACACATTTCAAAAGAACATTAATCTGTTACATAAATAAAATGTGATCCTTGAAGCTGCAGACGCATAAAGTATGAAGATGTTCTTCATGTCAACATCTTCTCTGACTTCACCTGTGAAGGTGTTTCACAGGAGTCCACCTGCAGCTGCTCTGGAGCAGCCTTATGATGTTTAAGATGTTTATGTTTAAGATGTTTATGTTTAAGATGTTTAAGATGTTTAAGATGTTTAAGATGTTTATGATGTTTATGATGTTTATGACGTTTATGACGTGGTGTTAAGGTCTAAACTTTAGTTCCAGTCTCACCGCAGTGCAGACGACTTCCTTCCTTCATTTGGGTAGAAAGGAGTTCCATAATCGAATAAAACCAGAGCCCTCCCTCTCTTTACACACACACACACACACACACACACACACACACACACACACACACACACACACGCACACACACACGCACACAGTGTTTAGAGTTAATAGGAGCTGCAGCTCAGTGGAAAGTGAGCAGGATTGTTTTTCGGTTTCTTAACGTCGGAGTTTATAACGACCAGATAAAACATGTTGCCATGGTGATTCAACCACAACATCGCAATTACCTTGATGCAGTGAGACTCTGAGGCCGACACACACACACACACACACACACACACACACACACACAGTGTCATGCAATTAATACACACGTACCACCAAACATGTCCTGAGAGCACAGCGTCACGCTGCTTCAGCTTCAGCTTCAAAGCTTCAAAACCATCTGAGAAACGTTTATGAAACAAAAACCTTCTGAGGGACCAAACCTACGCAAGAGTTACCTGACTTCAGAGCTGCACTCCCAGCAGGGACCTCCATGCTGAGGCTCCTGCATGAAGGCTCTACTGGTCCATGAAGGTTCTACTGGTCCATGAAGGCTCTACTGGTCCATGAAGGCTCTACTGGTCCATGAAGGCTCTACTGGTCCATGAAGGCTCTACTGGTTCATGAAGGCTCTACTGGTCCATGAAGGCTCTACTGGTCCATGAAGGCTCTACTGGTTCATGAAGGCTCTACTGGTCCATGAAGGCTCTACTGGTCCATGAAGGCTCTACTGGTTCATGAAGGCTCTACTGGTCCATGAAGGCTCTACTGGTCCATGAAGGCTCTACTGGTCCATGAAGGACTCTACTGGTCCATGAAGGCTCTACTGGTCCATGAAGGACTCTACTGGTCCATGAAGGCTCTACTGGTCCATGAAGGACTCTACTGGTCCATGAAGGCTCTACTGGTCCATGAAGGACTCTACTGGTCCATGAAGGCTCTACTGGTTCTGATGCAGACCCGTGTGACCCGGTCCCTCCAGGAGGAAAGCATCAGTGTGACCTTCAGCTCCGTCTTTCCTCCGTGATGCTCTCATGCTGCTTGAAAGTCACTTTTGAATAAAAACAATTGTCTTTTTGCTGCTGAAGTCTCTTAAACAGTCAGTAAATGTTTGAGGAGCAGGACACAAACAGTCGTTCTGCACAACAACAACAACAACAACACACTGGATGAGTGACAACACTTTTATTAACAAGTGTCTCAAACACAGCGGCTCTCATTCCTTCTGGTTCACGTCGAACATGAAGAAGATATGATCAGAAACAGCTGAATAATCTCATGAAGCAACAATACAAGTAGGATTAACAGTTCAGATGGGGACAACACAATGCGAACACTCACTCTGATGAAAATACAAAAATCATTCTGTATATTAAAAATGCTGTTTCACGGTTCACCGACATGAGACAGGACGTGTGCTGCGTGTCACATGGCGGCGCCGTGTGGAGGCTGCAGGCCTCCGACACGCCGTCAGTGTTCACGTCCGCCATGAGGATGCGCCGCCTCATCCATCTGCTGGGAGCCACGTTTCATAATTCATTGAACATTTTAGAAACAATACAAAACCGTCGAGCACACTCCTGTACATTACTGTTAGAGGGGTGGCGCCCTCTAGGGGCGACAGCGTGACACTGCACCTGGGAATCACCACTGAAGAGTGTGAGGAAGCACAGACGTTCCCTTCAGTCATTAAACACATTGGACACGAGGACGCTCAGCCACCGTCTGCGGCGTCGCTCTGGACGCTCGAGCGGCCTCAGAAGTCACTGAGGATGCTGATGTCGGCAAACTCTTTGTGGTAGCGGTGAGCGGCCAAGGAGAGCAGGAAGGACCACTTCAGGCTCATGAAGCTCCACACAGCGGACAGGTAGAGGCTGCTGGGGTCCGACAGGGCTGCAGAGGGAGAGAGCAGGGCCATCAACCATCAACCATCAACCATCAACCATCAACCATCAACCATCAACCGTCAACCGTCAACTGTCAACCATCAACCATCAACCATCAACCGTCAACCTGCAACCTGCAACACCAGCAGCCTCCTGCCGGTGAACCAGCTGTTATACAGCTTCTTTCAGGGATTTCTCCTTTACTCTGCTGTGATTATTCACATGACAGCAGCCTCCAGGCCGCTGGCTGTCAGGTGTTCAGCGTGACGTCACACAGGTGTGGTGTTTCTACCTCACTGCACCACATCAACACCTTGAGAGGAGCAGACATGGCCTCATGAGGAGGAAGGACTCACACTGCTTGTTGTTGATGGCAATAGACATGAAAGTGACGAAGGCCACGACCGACACCAGCGAGAGGAAGACCCCGATGAAGAAGAAGAACTTCAGGCCCTTCAGCCAGGTCCTCCAGTAGTCCTGCAGGTACATGACGTGCATGATGAGCGTCCAGAGGGCCAGCACACCTGAGGGCCGACACAACCGACAGGTGAGCCAATGAAGACGCAGCGCTCGCTGTCTCACCTCACGACACGCTGGTGCTTTGAGTTCATGAGCAGCCATGAGAGAGTTGCTGTGTAACGCAACGGTATTACTATTATTATTATTATTATTATTATTATTATTATTATTATTATTATTATTATTATTATCATTATTAATATTATTATCATTATTATAACACTTAAGACAGATACTAGTAGATGCGTTGGTCATAACTATCATATGAATGTTGATTTCTGGCGACTGACCTTCAAAACCTTCATATTGTAGTTTCCTTGAATTAAAAAACGCTCTCTGATCACGTGATTACACACACACACACACACACACACACACACACACACACACACACACACACACACACACACACACACACACGCACACACAGCAGTGCTCATCATGACACAGCACGATACACATTGCTGAGTTAATGAATCACACTTCTTTCTTTATGTTCCCCTTTTGTGTGTGTGTGTGTGTGTGTGTGTGTGTGTGTGTGTGTGTGTGTGTGTGTGTGTGTGAGAGAGATGATAGAGTGTCATGTGACGTGAATATGATGATGTTGGCGTATTATTAAAATAGTCATGGAACAGGTTCTCAGACACCAGGAATGTGATTGTTGGTGTTTTTAGGGATGAGACTTCCTGTCTAAGGACAACGCTGCACACTGCACACTACACACTACACACTGCACACTGCACACTACACACTGCACACTACACACTGCACACTGCACACTGCACACTACACACTGCACACTACACACTGCACACTACACACTACACACTGCACACTACACACTACACACTACACACTGCACACTACACACTGCACTTGTTCTTTCATTTGAAAACAGCCCAGACGTCCTGTGTATCTTTGGGAACATGCACTCTGGTAGCAGCATTAATAACATGAGACAGAGTGCAGAGGTTATAGATATGGACTCATAAAGAGCAGCTCAAAGGGCAATGAGACAACACTGAACCCAACACACTGCACACAACACACTGCACACAACACACAACACACTGCACACAACACACTGCACACAACACACTGCACACAACACACAACACACTGAACCCAACACACTGCACACAACACACTGCACACAACACACTGCACACAACACACTGCACACTACACACTGCACACAACACACAACACACTGAACCCAACACACTGCACACAACACACTGCACACAACACACTGCACACAACACACTGCACACTACACACTGCACACAACACACAACACACTGCACACAACACACTGCACACTACACACTGCACACTACACACTGCACACTGCACACTACACACTGCACACTACACACTACACACTGCACACTGCACACTGCACACTACACACTGCACACTACACACAACACACTGCACACAACACACTACACACTACACACTGCACACTACACACTGCACACAACACACAACACACTGCACACTACACACTGCACACAACACACTGCACACAACACACTGCACACAACACACAACACACTGCACACAACACACTGCACACAACACACTGCACACAACACACTGCACACAACACACTGCACACAACACACAACACACTGCACACAACACACTGCACACAACACACTGCACACAACACACTACACACTACACACTGCACACTACACACTGCACACAACACACAACACACTGCATACAACACACTGCACACAACACACTGCACACAACACACTGCACACAACACACTGCACACAGGAACACACACAACGCCAACTCTACATCTGTCTTTGTCATTCATGAACTTGCAATTGAGCCAGAGTTCATGTGTAAATTCAGCCTAAAAAAAGTCAAATGTGTGAATGAGACTTCAGACTCTCAGGATCTTATTATCACGTTATGACTTTAATAGAAGTTACATTATGTAACATGTGCCAGCAGTTTAATGCCACTGAGATTCAGCATAGCAGCAGTACGTATTCATTAAAGCAGAATATAAACGTTAACTTATGGACGAGACATTAATGTTAAGACACAAACGCTCATAAGAGGAAAACCCTTCAGGACAGTGATGTTACTTATTGAGTCAAAACTGTTTATATGTGGAATATACTGTCCTTTTAATAGTTGGTATTATAACATTTTATTATATTATTATTAATTTAAACCTCTGAAAAACAATAACTAATGTTCCCAACTCATGTTGCAACATGTGGCCCATGTTTGGATTCTCTGCACTTTATAATTCCTCCAACGATTCAATTAACTTAGAACTCTTTTAGTTTGGTTAAAGACAAGCAGCAGAATAGACTGCATATATATATATATACACACACACACACACACACACACACACACACACACACACACACATATATATATAAAACTTCTTGCCGGTCGCCCCCTGCGCCCTTCAGGAGGACGGTGGCCGGTGGGTTCAGGTGGTTCAGTGTCTCGTGCTCCTTCAGCTCGAGGAGCAGAACTTGGGTTCGCGCAGAAAGGTGGAATATACACGTGCACACGCCAACAGAAGAGCCCGGTCGCGGACGCGCGCTTACCGGACAGTCCTCCCATGGCGGCGGTCCACGGCTGCAGGAACGCGATGTTCCACATCAGGAAGGCGGACGCCCCGCAGAGCAGCCCGAGCGCGGCGTAGCCCACGCTGACGTGCGTCCTGTTCACGGCCATGGCGCCACGGGACCACGGGACCAGACCAGGGAACCACGGACCCAGACCACGGAACCAGACCACGAAACCACGGACCCAGACCAGGGAACCAGACCACGAAACCACGGACCCAGACCAGGGAACCAGACCACGAAACCACGGACCCAGACCAGGGAACCAGACCACGAAACCAGACCAGGGGCGAGGACCACTCCACGAGACACGGACAAGTGTGTATGAGTGTGAGTGTGTGTGTGTGCGTGCGTGCGTGCTGGTGATTTCACAACAAGTGCATCCGGTTAACGGAGCGGCCGGCTGAGAGAGAACTGCTGACTCATGCGCGTTGTCCCGGACACGCGCGCGACCTGAGGGTTAAACATGACCACGCGCATCTGCTGAGGGCAGGTGTTCCTCCACCAGCTGTTAGAAGACATACGTCATCTGACGTCAGCCGAGGAGACGCTGCTCAGGCCGGCAGACGCAGCGCCCCCTGCAGGAGACAACAGGACGCAGCGCCCCCTGCAGGAGACAACAGGACGCAGCGCCCCCTGCAGGAGGAGACAGGACGCAGCGCCCCCTGCAGGAGGAGACAGGACGCAGCGCCCCCTGCAGGAGGAGACAGGACGCAGCGCCCCCTGCAGGAGCAGACAGGGCGCAGCGCCCCCTGCAGGAGCAGACAGGGCGCAGCGCCCCCTGCAGGAGGAGACAGGACACAGCGCCCCCTACAGGAGGAGACAGGACGCAGCGCCCCCTGCAGGAGCAGACAGGACGCAGCGCCCCCTGCAGGAGGAGACAGGACGCAGCGCCCCCTGCAGGAGCAGACAGGGCGCAGCGCCCCCTGCAGGAGGAGACAGGACGCAGCGCCCGCTGCAGGAGGAGACAGGACGCAGCACCCCCTGCAGGAGCAGACAGGGCGCAGCGCCCCCTGCAGGAGGAGACAGGACGCAGCGCCCCCTGCAGGAGGAGACAGGGCGCAGCGCCCCCTGCAGGAGGAGACAGGACGCAGTGCCCCCTGCAGGAGCAGACAGGACGCAGCGCCCCCTGCAGGAGACAGGACGCAGCAGTTGTCGTCTCTATTGTTATTGCTTCTTGTTTGTTTTTACTGGTAAATTGCTTTACAAATAAAATGTATCGTGTACACAATGCGATAAAAATCATGACTCAACGTTATGACATCATAAGTAAATGTGTGTTCGCTGATGACATTTTTGCAATTTAACACTTAAATGAGTTGAAATGTTTCATCTCTGAGTGAAGTTGAAGTGTTAAGTGTAAACTCTGAGTGAAGCGTCAACTGAAGTGAAAACGCTGGAAGGAGTTAAGTCAAAGTAGTACATTTAAATCTGTATTTGCTGTTGTAAAAGAGCTGAACAGGTTGTACTCAGTTTCAGTAAGTTGTGTTGGAGCAGTGGAAGTGGTGATTGAGACCTGAGAGGGTTTGAAGCGTAAGGAAGCGGTGACAGGTGAACACTCATTGTTATTGTGTAAGAATCTTTATTTTTGGAACATTCTTTGGTCTCTTGCAACGTGTCCCAACACGTGAACCTGCTTCTGATGATAAAACATGAAGGAAAACAAATAAACAACATGTAAACAACAACATAATCTGCAGCAACAATTTCAGTATTCAAGTAAAAAAGACGGCATATAATCTCGTGCTCCAGTTTCTGTCATAAAGGATATTTGCTGGTTTACTTAATCGTTTTTGACAGAAACCAGAAAAACAGATTAATCAATAACACAAAGTAAATTTACATTTCACCTGGAAATAAATAAGATCAACGACGTGTCCTGATTAATGAAACATGTCGATGAGAGAAACCACAGAACAAACACACAAACTTATTGTTGCCTCGATAGGAGGAACAAGACATCGGGCTCGTTTGCGATGTGTCGGCAGAGCGTGAACGCTGCGGCGGCGCTAACGCTAACGCAGCGGCGCCAGACACGGCAGGTAGTAATAAAAGATGAAGTCGTCCAGCCTCTTCTTCATGACCTTGATCATGGCCGCGTCTCGGTAGATGCGCTGCACCAGCAGGTCTTCCCTGGAGGTCACCAGCAGGTCGCACCACTCCGTGCCCGTCACCAGCAGCTCCGCTTGGATGTGCCAGTAGTGCGAGTGCGTCCTCTTCAGCTGCAGGACGCCGTCCCGGCAGAACAGGAACTTGCACTCGATGAAGCTCCTGGTCTCGATGCATTTGACGTGCACCAGCCCGAAGCTGTGCGCCTCCTTGGGGTCGTACACCAGGCCGTCGGGCAGCGCCCCCAGCCACGGGGCGCCGGGATGGACCACGAACCCGCAGGGGGACCAGTTCACACACAGATGTTTGCAGTATTCCCGGAGGGCCTGGGCCTTGGTGTCCTGCTGGCCCTGCGCCGCCCTCCTGCGGGGCGACCCCTTCTGCAGCTTGAACACCAGGTGCTGCGCGTTGCTGCGTCCCGGTTTCAGCTTGCAGATCTCCCTGAAGCGGCCGGTGAGCCGCAGCTTGCTCAGCTCGTCCGCTGCCTCCGTGCGTCCTCGTGTGGCCTGCTCCTGCATGCGCGCCGCCTCCCATGTGATCTGCACGTGGTCCACGTGCTCCTGCTCCTTAGCGCTGAGGGTCGGGACGGCCAGCATGGGCTTCAGCCTGTGACGAGCCAGGGGCAGCAGCGGGCGAGACGGGGCATCGTCATACATCTGGTAATCCCGACCCGACGACACCGGGCCCTGATAGGACAGCGGGCAACCTTTAGGGACTCTACCGAAAGCACAGTCCACCAACTCCACATCCTCCGTCAGGCCCATTCTAGTGATCAGAGGCTTCTTGTCGTCTGGAAAACCCTTGAAGGCTTCGGTGAGTCTCGCCAAAAAGGACGTGCAGTCGTTCGCGGCAGGAAAGAACTGCTGTTGGGGCACCATCCTGTAGCAACAGGTTAGCATCAGGAGCTTTATGATACATGAACATATAAGAATCTGAGCCATCAAAGTGGAGGCATCGAGTTACCTCGGTAGTTCCAGCATGGTTTTCTGCAGGGACCACTTTGGCTTCTTCCACGTTGCAGCAGGAAAAGAAAACAAATCATTATTTCATGCTTCAACTGTTGAGAACAAACGGGCTCACAACATGCACAGCAGCGCTGCAGGCCGTCAAGATGTTCTCACAGATCTTATATGATCATTTCAGGGATATTTCCAGGGCATCTTCAGATCAAAGTTGCAGAATAAAAACCCATCTGGGACGACTTAATGTTGTCCAGAACATTCTGCTCTGTATTGTAATTTTCTAAAACTGGCTGAAAAATGAGGATTGTGTTGGTCCCCAGATGAACAACACAACGGACTTACACTCACACGCGGGAAGGAAAACTATCCAAACGGCCCAAAGCAATCATAAAAATACTTATTTACAGCTTATATCTGTAATAGATACTTGATGTGCGTTTGACTGATCAGCTGCCTCATCACCAACAGGGCAGATCTATTCACGAGACGCTTCAGCGCGACGCCGCTCTGCATTAAAACAACCTCACCATTAAGCTCTTTGCAGACTTTTTGTAATGTTTTTGAAGTTCCCGGCTCACACTCGCTCGCCCCTCGCTCCTGGACAGCTGTGGGACGTCTGTGATGTCAGAGTCGGAGCAACAGTCCTCATCAGCTGTGAGGGTTCGTGGAGAGTCGTTGGGGTCGACTCCCTCCATGTGGAAGGAGTCAGTGATGTAGGGGATGCTGGGGTCGCTGTCTTCTTCTCGCTCGGGGCCGATGAGGGCTTCACCTTCCCCCGGCTCCGCTTCCGGTTCTGATAAAAAACTTATGTCATGATCAAATGGCTCTTCTTTGGGTTTTTTCGGCGACGGCTCCGATATTTCCGGATCCACCTTAAAGCTCCGCTCTCTGACGTCTGAGGCGGCTCCAGTGTGTTGGTGGGCGTCTGTTGTGGGGAAGAGGAAGACACCAGTACTGAGTGTACATCTCCTGCTTCACTTTGGCTGCACAAAGTATACAAAGCCACCGCACCGCTCCTTGAAGCTGGAGTTCTTTAGCGTACCAGAACACAACAACGACAGACACAAAGAGGGAACGAAGCTGAAGAGGCTGAATAATAATAACTCTGTTATCTGTTCCTGACATCCACCTCAAACATGTACCCGAGTACACAAAGTGTTCTGCACAATGTACTCGAGTACACAAAGTGTTCTGCACAATGTACCCGAGTACACAAAGTGTTCTGCACAATGTACCCGAGCACACAAAGTGTTCTGCACAATGTACCCGAGTACACAAAGTGTTCTGCACAATGTACCCGAGTACACAAAGTGTTCTGCACAATGTACCCGAGTACACAAAGTGTTCTGCACAATGTACCCGAGTACACAAAGTGTTCTGCACAATGTACTCGAGTACACAAAGTGTTCTGCACAATGTACCCGAGTACACAAACTGTTCTGCACAATGTACCCGAGTACACAAAGTGTTCTGCACAATGTACTCGAGTACACAAAGTGTTCTGCACAATGTACTCGAGTACACAAAGTGTTCTGCACAAAGCTCAACGAAAACAAATGAAATGCAACGTTACAGTGAAGTGTAAACGGCCTGCGTTGTTATAAATAAATAAACAATTTAACAGATTAATGTCCAGACTGCTATCAAAAGGCAGCATTGAGTAAAGTTACATTAAGTAAAGTTACATTAAGTAAAGTAAAATTGAGAAAAGTTACATTAAGTAAAGTTACATTGAGTAAAGTTACATTAAGTAAAGTTACATTAAGTAAAGTTACATTAAGTAAAGTTACATTAAGTAAAGTTACATTGTTTAACGTCACACGGCTTGACGTCACACTGTCTGACGTCACATTGCATGACGTCACACGGCTTGACGTCACGTGACGTGCAGCTGTGCCGGCGTGTGAGTGGAGGTCTGGCCCCACAGGGACGAACCTATCCTGGGTAGGCGCATCTCGGGGTGCAGCACCATGTGCAGCACATCGCGCAGGCGCTTGTTTTCCTCGTAGAACGCCTCGACAACAGCCTCCATCTCCCCGAATATCTCCACGGCCACCGTAGTAAAGCGCTCGGTTAAAAGGCTCCTGAACTGCTGCAGCTTGGCGTTCGACATCTTTCACGACAATAAACAACAACGCCGTGAGATCAAAACATAAAACAGTGTTTGCGCGTGACTTCCTCTCGTGGGGGAAGCGGACGACGCGCGCAGAAGCTCAAACAACAGGAAGCGACCGGAACATGAAACCACGGACTTCCGTTTGGAAAAAAACATCTTCTTCTTTCAGACATGAATGTATGGAAGCCCATTCCCGCCACGCAAAAAAAAAAAATTAGGACCACATTTTTTTTTTCGTTGTCTTTTTTTTCCTTTGACTTGAAAAAAGGCAACAAAAAAAAAGTTTCATTCCAGGAGAGAAATGAGAACTTGACTACTGACTACAAATGGCAAAATTACAGTTACAGCCTAAATATAATTGTAGCTAATAAATGTACAGACAAAGTACATTGTTGACCTTCCATTAACCATTTTTAAGAACTGAGTAAAATGCAAAATCCACACATATATTGAATGAATTATTTACTTTAAAGTAACCCATCAATACGGGCTTACAGGTGGTTGACATTGCCAAGCAAGCACTATTTTATATTCAAGTGCTCTTGTTATTTACTAAAAGATATTTTGAATTGAAACAAGATTGGACTTTTTTTTTTACCTGTACTTGTTTTGTTGTATGAACAATACATATTTACATTTAAATTAAGGTATTGTAAAACCAAAGTGATGAAATAACGTATTGCTTAGATGTTTTCTTTATTTTTGTCAACGAAAAGAAATCTACTTTTTTTTTTTCCTCCATATTTTTTATTTTTTTGGTCCTAATTTTTTTTTTTTTTTTTTCTGGTCCTAATTTTTTGTGTGTGGTGGGAATGGGCTTCCAAATACCGTGAGGATTCACTTTGTTACACGAGCGCCCTCCTCGCGACGTGCAGCCGTTAATATAGAAGTCATTATATAATGTTGTATATGATGTTGTTTATTCATCATAGTACCAACTCTTTCCATTCCATATATAGATATCTGCGGACTTCATAAGATGAACAAACTATTAGATTTTAATTTGTCACAAAGATGAAAACAGGTCTCATAAAAAGTTTATGTTTTGATGTTTTTAATAGTCCCCCTCACTGATGTATGTGTTTTGCTTATTACTTCACTTGGATGCTCGGCATCCTGTGCAGAATGTTGCATGTGCAGAGTTTGACACTGAAAGCTGTTCTCACATTATGCATAGTGGGAGTTTATTGGTACCATCAATTATGCAATTTACATTATTAAACTCCACCACACATACGCTGAAAACGGAACACCACATTTAATTGGGGGCACATGGGAAAAGTACACAATAACCATCTTTATGTAATTATGTAATCCGTACATTTGTAATGTGTGCGCTTGGCCCTCCCGCGCGGCAGGGGGCGCGCGTGCCCCCGCGAGCGGGTTAGCCCACCGCCAATAAAACACCAGAGAAGTTGGTCAGAGGGGGCAGGCAGCTGCTCGGTGACAGCCCGAAGTAAACCTCGCTCCGTTAGTCTGTGTACCGAGGAACCGACGGGCCGGTGTGGACGGAGGAGTTACCGTTACCGTTTAACGGGAGAGACGCGTTGCCGCTGCGAGGCCATCGGGGGACGTCATCAGCGTCAACTGCTGCTTTCGAGCTTCAAGCAGAAGAAGTGAACGGCACGTTGGCGACGTTAGCCGAGATGCTGGGAGGCTAGCGAGCGTAGAAGCTAGGTAACCTCCGTGTTTACGGCCGAGTGGCTCGTCGTGCTGTCCCTCACGTTTATTGGCGACACGTTATTGAGATGGGTGACGTGGACCCATCGACATCCCGTGCGTATCAGTCGGAGGTAAGTGTGTCTCCCCGAGGAGCGACGTTAGCTTGCATGCTAACGTCCAGCAGCTGGTTAGCGTTAGCTCGTTCTGTCCTCATAACGGCAGCGCCGCACCAAAGCTTAGAAAACATCCCGTCAGCACTGACGCGGACACATTGACGGCTCCCCGAGGCCTTCTGTGTGTTGACCCCGTGTGCTGTGACCTGTTTCAGGGCTTCAGTCCGCCGTACAGGAGGAGGACGGTGGAGGACTTCAACAAGTTTTGCACCTTCGTCTTGGCTTACGCCGGCTACATCCCGTACCCCCAGGAGGTGAGTGCAGGGGGAGCGGACGGCTCTGTGTTGACCTTTAAGGACTAGTACGGTATGTTTCCACATGTAAACATGGTGGAGCGAGCCGCCAGCCATGCATATGGATACTGCGTGCTGTCTGATCACTGACATGGATTCATAACCGCAACCATGCTGCACTCCTGGTGGGTTTTCTGACATTTTCTGAAGTCAAAGATGATTATAATTATAACCAAAGACAGCCAAGTTCTCATCGTTTGAAGCTGCACCGGGTTCAGTATGTCATAATCATAAGTAGTGTTGATTGGTTCAGGGATGTTATTGCTGGGTGGATGTTTGTTTTTATTACCAGCTTTATCGCTGGCCTTTAGTTCTCCACTTCGTTGTTCCAGGACTCTCCACTGCGCAGCAGTTCCAGCCCTCCAAACAGCACCGGCAGCACCGCTGACAGTGATGGCTGGACCCCTGGACCCCCGACACCCTGCCCCCAGCGCCCCCCCAAAACACCCCAGGACAGGAGCAGGAAACGCCCACCGCCAGGGTCCACCATGTCCAGTCACACCAAGAAAGATGTGAGTGGAATCGATGTCACGCCAATAGCCAAACATCTTCATCGTCATCTTCATCCATTTAAAACACGCATGCCCCTTTTCTCTCCTGCAGCACACGAACACCACCCTGCACCCAGACGACCGCAGGAAAGCTGACAAGCTGAAGAAAAAGAAGAGGAGAAAGGAGCGGGAGCATGCTGCTGGTGACGCGAGCGGGGCGCAGCAGCACTCCACAGCCCCAGAGCTGCAGTACCCCGCGTCCTTTGGTGGCCGGATGATCAAAGAAGAGCCTGAAGATCATATCAGCATTCCTCTCCACCCCCAGAATCTGCCGAGCCTGGCGCCCTGCAAGGAGGAGCCCGACGATGAGCATCCGAACTGGGACGGTCAAGACCTTGAAGAAGGGGTGGTGCAGGTCCAGAAGGTGGAGGGCCTTCCAGGGAACAGAACGGTGTTCCGCCAGGGGAAGCAGGTGGTGTTCAGGGACGAGGACGGATCAGGAGAGGACGAGGACATCATGGTGGACTCTGGTAAGCTCTCTTCTGATTCATGTAGTGCATTGTTTCAGGGGTTACCAAGCTTAACTCTGCGCATTCTCTCTCTCTCTCCTTCTCAGACGACGACTCGTGGGACCTGGTGACGTGTTTCTGCATGAAGCCTTTTGCCGGCCGCGCCATGATCGAGTGCAACAAGTGTAACACCTGGATCCACCTGTCGTGTGCTAAGATCCGCAAGAGCCACGTGCCGGAGTCGTACGTGTGCCAGAGCTGCAGAGAGTCGCACGGGATCCTGGACGCCCGCCGCTCTCACCGCTCGCGTGTGGGCCCGCGTAAGCACCTGCTAGACTGAACTCTGACCCCGCCCTCTCCTGCTGGACTCGCCCTTCCTCAAATTCAGGTCTTGCACCCTCAGTCTCTGCCCTTCATGATCAGCCATGAAGTCTTTTTCTATGAACACTTTGGTGGACCTATCCCCAGCCCTTCTCCCTTTTGAAAACCGTCTGCGTGTCATTTTAGATTTACTACGGTTTGTGACTGCGTCCCCACAGACTCTGCGTAAGGCAATCACTGAATGGAAGTCTATCTGGAGACGACAGCAGCGCAGCAGCAAACCTCGACTGTTGGGCTCGCTGCCTCGTAAACACTGGAAACATTTGAACTGCCATATAGAGAGAAACCCTCACAACTGCCACCCACCATGGTGCATGCTGGGATTTGTGGAAAAGACAGTTTGCACTTATAATTATTATTATTTTTAAAAGAACCCGTAGGACCTGTGATAGGAACAGGTTTGTCTTTCTGAATAAACTGGATGTGGTTTCTCTCTCATGCGTATTGCGACACTCGGCTGTTAAAGAGGAGCAGCAGCTGTTGGCTGCTTCAGGGGGCCTCTGCTTCGGGGGGCCTCTGCTTCGGGGGGCCTCTGCTTCGGGGGGCCTCTGCTTCGGGGGGCCTCTGCTTCGGGGGGCCTCTGCTTCGGGGGGCCTCTGCTTCGGGGGGCCTCTGCTTCGGGGGGCCTCTGCTTCGGGGGGCCTCTGCTTCGGGGGGCCTCTGCTTCGGGGGGCCTCTGCTTCGGGGGGCCTCTGCTTCAGGTGTTGGATGTTTCAGGTGGTGCTATAGGTTGAAGCTGAGGAACGAGAGAACCAAGATGTCGGGTTGGAGGCGGAGTCTTTACCCGCTTCATATGTTTGTTGTTTTGTTATTTAAGAGAGAATATATTGAGGCTTGAAGCCGTGAACTGAAGCGCTCGTCCTCTTCCTGCCTCGGATCCTCCGTGAGTCTAAATGTTACTCGGCCCATAAGCTTTCCAACAATTTGCTTTTCAAATTGTTGAAACGGTTTTCTTATTTCAACTTTTTTTTTATTTCTTAAACTTGTTTATTCACATAAAAAAACCCGATGACAGTTTTCAGTAAAGGTGTTTGTCTTTCCCTCTGGTGGGTGTTTTTGCTGCTCTTGACATGATGGAACAATAGTGTTCATAGTTATTTTCCACACGGTCACCTCGGTGTTCAACCTCCTGACTGTTTCAGAGACAAGTCTCTCACGGCCGTCCTTTCTGTATCGACACAGTGTTGTTAGAAAGATTCTCTCAAAGTCCAGTTAAAGTTCTGCATTTGTTTGGCTGGTTGCCATGTGTGTGGCTGTTAGCGATGCTGCTATGCTATGCTATGCTATGTTCAACCAGCTCACTGGTGTCTGGTCCTCTGTAAGATGGAGAGATGCAACCAAAGAGCCGGCGGTGGTTTCTCTGAAGACGTCGTCTCCTCGTCACGCTTTGCTTCCACAGTTCATCTCTTCCTCTCAGCAGCTTCATGGAGAAAGTGTTTTAAGGCTCTTTATTCCTCGTACTTGCTGTAAATTTGATTTTAAGCTTTGTTATTCATGTGCCATCTGCTGTTTCTGATTATATAAAAGCCATACTGTAGTGACAGATTTTAGACCTTTTATATTAGTCCAGGATGGATTTTACAATGCAGAATCAATGACTAACACAATGAATGTTTATGTAAGGAACATACAACTTTCTCGGAGTTCAGGCTCGTCTTCTGGGTTTTACAAATCTTGGTGAACTAGTTCGTACCCAGCAATCGCCAGATCTCAAAGAACATCAGGTTGTGATGTTTTTAAGACGTTTTAAGACCTGAAATTATTTGCTGTTTCGAGACGTTCCCGTCCTGATGAAGCCGCGACGACGTCTTCAGGCACAAAGTGTAGTTCTGGTCTGCGTCTTGAAGACATCCGTGTATTTCATGTCCGCCTTGCTCATTGTGATACAGCTCGTTTATTCTGATCTTGGGTTAATCCTTTCCCCTTCTTGAGAAAGCGTTGTCTGTACTGTGGTGCAAACTGTTTCTGTGAAACTATTGTAAACTATTGTAAATAAAGAGTTACCATTTTAACCCGAGGTCTGTCTTCTTACCTGCAGGCATCTTCTTTACCTCGCTGCAACGTTCTTGAAGCAAACAAGAAAATGACTTTTTATTTGTATTATTTATTGTGTTTTTACAGGACTGAGAACTCGGGATCCTCAACCATACAGTCTGTACACTATGTGGGACAGCAGTGCTTCTGCTGGCCTCTAGGGGGCACTACAGAGGCGACCTGACCGGTCACCATAAAGTACACATGAAACCAACAAGAGAAGTAAAATCCTACAAACACTCGGTGCCACAAGGCTGCTGTGATGGTGACAACACCAGACCTTCATGCAGCGTTCAATCTAAATGCTTAAACGCATCCTGATCGTTGGTGAGCTCCGCCCACCTTGCAGGAGCTCCGCCCACCTTGCGGGCCAATCACAGCAGTGGGAGAAACCACATGA